>NW_009909511.1:41751-81471 GCF_000696875.1 Nestor notabilis
ATCTCTGCCATGCTAAGGGCAAGTACTTTAAAGAGGTAAAATGGAAGAGAAAGTTCTCTTTAGAAGCCAAAACTTTAAACTCTTCTTTCTCTTTGAGCAAGTTGATTATTGTTGGTAGCAAAGTAAAAGTAATTCTGATTGCACTTGATGCTAAAGCAAGAACTGGAGCACTTTAAGCTCTTAATTACTTTAGCTACCAATAAAACTTGCTGCTTGTGAATTTCTTGGGGCTGTTTCTTTCAAATGATTTGTTTACTTCTCTTTAGAAGTCATCTAAAGCTACTGACCCTCTCCTAAAGAGTAATGATGTTATTTATAAAATTACACTAATAAAATGTATTTAACAATGTTAGAGTGAGGTGATCATGGTTCTTCTTATGTGCAACCTGACAATTCAATTAATCACTTCTAGTTTGCAAGGTAGTTTGTCAAAAGGAAGCACTTAAAGCACTTTGATTCTAACTAGTCAAAAGTTCTCTGTATCATAATTTATTTATTTGACTAAAATTTGGAAAACACAAACTGTGAGTTATATAAAAATAGATTCATAACTTTTCAATAATGTATGAAAGATTAGCTACGGAATCATATACTGTCTGTTATGATGGAGTTTCAGTTCAGTCTCTTCTGATATAAATGTAGATATACTGATGGTGTGCTGACTTATTTTATAGTAAATATTAATGTATTAATTGTTGTATACAAAGATATTAGAGTACATTTGTATTGGGGAACACATCTCTGAAAGAGCATAAGTCTTTCAAGGTAGGAGTGGGAATGGTAGATTTTATCCTTTGCTGTAACTTTTTGTGGGAAATTCACATCTAGGTTTGGAGATGTGATGTCTCTGTCCTTTGTTGTTTTAAAGGAGCAGTAGTGATCAAAATGGCTCTAATTATTGGAATCTCAGAATGAAAGGAGTTGCTTGTCCCGCAGAACCAGGACCTTGTCTGTTTTCTGTGTTTTAGAGGAAAAAACTTGGACATCATACTCCTTTTTGCTGCAGTGTGTGCATGGGGCTCATTGAAAGAGCCTTTTTCACTCCTTTAGCGACCTTTTTGAAGTATTTTACGTAGCACATTACAAGCAGATGATAAATTAATCTGGTTTTTTTGCATGTAGCACAAATAACCAAATAGCACCTTAAAATGTTCTTGGTTTTCCCTGATAGGTGAAATATGTGTACAAGCATGTATCTGGAGAAGATATAATGATGTAAGTGTGGTTTTAAGGGTTTATGCAGGTTGTCCAAAATGAGTGCCAATAAAACCATAATGTGGTAGCTTTTCTGTACATAAAGATGTCATATTTTAAATCTCATAATTTGAATCATTCCAGGCTTTAAAGCAAGGCTTGCTGTGTGTTCCCTTCAAAAGCCTGGATCCTTCCTCCACAATGTTGTAAAACTCCTGTTCCTAACCGTGAGGGGCTGCAAGATGCCAGAGCATAAATCTGTCATGGGGTAGGGCTGAACACTGTCAGATTTATACCGCACTATTTAGTTAACTTACTTCTTAAAACCAAGGTTTCAGCTGAAAAATAGGCAACTAAATTAAGAGGCAGATTTAAAAGGTACTTAAGTGATTCTGTTGATACAAGATGGGGATTTTACGCAGGTTACGAGTTTCAACATTTGCAGGTTGGAGTCTTTTTGTCTGGAATATTAATAAAAGCTGATCTGGTAGGATTTGATCTACCTGTTAAAACGCTATAAAACTATAAATAAAATTTAAGAATAAGCTTCCCAATAGGTTAGGACAAGAAGCCGAAACATACAATTGGAAGTTTCTTTCAGTCAAGTCACTGGAGCATTTTTAAATCTCTCTCATCTTTTTTTTCACTTCATCTCTTGTCATAGAATGCCCATGTGAGAGAAGGCATGTGTGTATGAAGTTAAAAACAGACCATAACGCATGGTATTTAAAATATCTTCCTGGTATCTGAAATTTCTAGTTGCCAGGGGAATGGAGGGTTGTCACGTAACAAAACTAGAGATACTTTATTTCAGCTTGATTGGAGTTCAGGGGTTTCTTCCTGCCTTGACCCAGTTAACTGAATTTTCTTTCCTTTACAGTTTTTTTCTGGGAATTTTTGTTGTTTCAAGAAAAAAAAAAAAAAAAAAAAAAAGAGCACTCCCTGGTTTTCTTTAGAAACAATTAAATATGATCATTCTTCATGCTGTTATTGCATTATAAATAACAAGCTCTGTGATTGAGACCCATAGCATCTTTATGAAAAATGTAAACAGGAAGCATTATTCCCAATTTGAGAACTATGGTCTTCCTGTGATAAAAGGAAGTTCTTTATTAGGGTACTCTTCATGTTGTGCCACTTTCATAAATAGAGTTGATAGATACAGACTGTCAACCTATGTTTTGGATAATATTTTGCTATTGGCCTTGAACCACTTTAGAACTGGCAATAGTGCATTGTGTTCTCTAATGTCTCACTGGGTTTCTTTTCCTTTTGGTAGATATTTAAGTCACTGGCTCAAAGGTGGATGGAATAACTTTTGTACTCCAGTGTGGTGCTTGTTCTACAGAAGGTATAACTAGGGAGGAAGAATATTAGAAGGTGAAAGGAAAGTTTAGTTTGGGGAATGGTGTTTCCTTTGAGTGCTCTAGGGTTCAGGATGAGTTGGTTGTTTAGTACACAAAATATTGTGGTATGTTTATGTAATGTTAAGCCATTGCTTATACTGTGTAAGTCTAGTCATAGAGTGGAGACAGCTGCTTGGATGGATACCTGACAGAAGAACAGAAAAAGGAAAGGTAAAATTCTGTGTACAGCGAGGCCATTAGGTAATCATTAGTATGCACTTCATATGAATCGTTAGTGCCTAATAGAAAAACTGCTGCCAAACTGAACAAACTGTGTTCCTGATCCACACCTCAGCTGCTATATTTCAGCTCTATTTCCAGTCCAAATTTTTGTCACATTTGTATCATATTTATTGAAGAAAGAAGCATAGGTGATCTAGAAAAGGTCAATCTTTGCTGACAACCACAGTCATTACTGAATAGAGGGTCGTATGCTCCTCCAACTTTCATTAGAAACAAATGAAAGGAAAAAAATTAGAAATTTAATACAAAAATTTCTACAGCCGTATGAGAATTATGAGAAAAAACAATATTGTCCTGTAAAATATTTGCTTAAAAAGAAAAACACTGCATCATTATCCTTTTCTTTTTTTTTTTTTTTGTATATATATATATATATGTATAAAAATGTTTAGTTCAGTCTGTTCTTTGGTTTAGGCTTGAAGTATTATTTTAGAAAAAAAAAAATATATGTTTGGCAACATTTGTTTCATATAGAGAAAAAAACCTAGTTTTAAAAAATCCTGTTTGGCACTACGGAGATGACTATTTTGGTAAGCTTATTGCTGCATGTATGTGTAATTCACTGCTGCTGTTTTGTTTGTTTTTTCTCTATTGCATTTAGGTTATCTGGTTTCAGATACAATCTATTAAGTGGAATATTTTTCAGTAGCTGAGGTTTTCCCACCTGTCTACCCTAAAACACCTGCAACATATGTTTGTGTAACCCTGCAATGCTTTGTGGTTTGGGCCTTGAGAAATTCCCCCAGAGCTTTTTGCTTATAAACAGCTGAGCAATTCATTTCTCTAATGACGAGTGCTTTTCCCTTGGCATTGAGGCAATAGCATGTTCGCTAAAATAAGTCTCATCTTTTCTTCAGACATACTGAAATTCTTTTTTCATTGTTGTCTCTGAGCTTCAGATTTTGTGTAAAATTGTATTTGATTTTTTTCTCCTGTTAATAATACTGAAGAGAGAAGTGAGGAACTACCTCAACAAAGAAGAGAGTGTTATAGAGATTCTTCCACTTGAATCTGCGTGTTAACTTTTACAAATAATGTGTATTCAGATGGTGAAACATTACATTCCAGTAACTGATTGTCCTAATATGTTGTAGAACAGCCTGACTGTGACTTCTGTCATCCACAAGCATGCTTTGCTGTATCATATCTATTCTATGGGTAATGCGATGCAGAACGTCTGCAGAGGCCAGTGAGGAAAATACTGAGGGTTATACTAGGGAATTTGAGCGTATACATGATCCTAGCCTGCGGGAATTGCTTTGCAGCAGTTTATGCAAGTTTAGGGAATCTCTTCCACACTGGGTGTGATACTGACTACAGCCTCAGCCCCCTGCCTAGGAAAAGAACAAGCATGGGTATAACTTAACTTGGCCCCCTGACCATGGTGGAGAATAAAGCCAAATAGAAAGCCTCCAAGAGCCTCCTGCCAGCCATGGGAATTGGAGTGAGTCTGTCTGGTCATGGCTAAGAACAAAGGCAGGACGGGGTTAGGACTTCAGCAGGCAAAAGGCTGGGTGGCATCTTTTAGGAAAGGACAGGCTCAGAGGCAGGAGAACCTCAGAGATACCTGAAACATTTTAAGGCATCTCTTCCCTCTGGGCTGAGCTAATATATTTTGAAGGGACAAAGTCCAAAATCACATCAATTTCTGTGTGCTTCTGTATCTCAGTTTCATACCCTGTCCTTTGAAAAGTATAAACTGGGCATTTTCTACCAGTTGAAACTAACATTGCTCTAGTTAGAAATTAAGATTAGAAGAATGATAAAACCAGTAGACTCTTCCTACAAAATGGGTGTGAGAAAGATGGATTTCTAGTATGTGCACAGGCAGCTTTTCTCTGTGATTTCTGTACTGTCATTCGTTAGAAGGGAAAAAACGTAAATATGTTAATCTGTATAATGCCCTTACACAGTTTCTTCAGGGGACTCAACAAACCACTGATTTGAAGGGTTGATTTCACTGTCTTTTTAACATTATCCTTTTAAGAACAAATATTTTATCTGAGGTACTACTCAGAACACAAATTGAAAAAAAAGTAAAAACTTTACTTGCTTAGGCAATTAAAAATACAAATAGGATCATTCTGTATTGCACTATGTAGGTAAAATATGTGGTTACTGTGAATATTTTAATCAACAAAGCTATGTTTTGCTGTAAACTGTTTCATCTTCAGTCCTAACACATGGCATGTAATATAGGGCGCAGCTTAAATTGCATGCTTAGAGAGGGGAATGAGTTTAAAATTTATAAGGAAGAGACTTTAATTGTGTAGGTTTTCCTTTTTGCTTCTTACATTTAACTCACTGAAATTGTTAAAAAGAACATAAATTTAAAGGACCATCACAATGACACAAAGATCATAATTTTCATAAAACCATATTTTTTTGCTGTCTGAATTTCAGTTTTCATGAGTATTTAAAATATCTGTGTTGATACTTCACAGATACTTGTCTGATAACATACACCTCAGGCTGGGTTCTTTTGAATAATGAGATCTTCCAAAAGGGTCTCTCTGTAGTGTTACAGAAGGAGCTGCAGCAGTAACCCTGGGTATTTACTGTCTTGCATTTCTAATGTTTTTTCAACAGCATTTTTTCTGAGGGCTTTTTTTTCACTGCATGTAATAGTACTTTAAACTGCTTCTTTCTTTGATACCTTTAAAACCTCACAGGAATTTAAATAGGCCCCGTGAAAGTAATGCTTGAGTCTCATTCATATGTTCGAGTTAGATCATTATTCCTATTAATGGCTTTAAGTGCTTAGATAGTAGATCAGCCTTTCGTGTCTTGAATTGCTTGTCATTTCTGCATAAATATGTTTCAAGATACTGTTCCACATGATCTTTTATTTATTTATTTTATTTTTTATTTACTCAGAAGCGATGTGTGATGATCTTTATTGGGTAGTAGAAAAAGAAATTTTGATTGTTTTGCTAAGTTTAAATATATACTGAGTTACTAGAAACTAATTGCAAAATCAGCTGGCATCTGGTAACATGAATTTCTCAAAGGACCTGTCTTATGACTTAGAAGTGCCCGTTCTTTTAACCATCTATTACTCTTTCTCCTTATTGAAATGGTCATCAAAACATATAAAGAAAAAAGTTATTTAATTCTTGGGAGAAAAGTTACATTGTTTGATTACTCTTATAGTAGTTGCAGAACCATCAGTTACTCTCATCACGTCAGTTTGGATTTGATTATCATAGAAATGCATTGAATTACCAAACTAGAGCAATAGTAACTAAAGCTGATTCATTGTTATTGCTGTCAGTGGATGAGGACTGACTTACAAGCCATGTGAATGGGCAGAGTTATGCAAATATTGTTTTTATAACGGGAGAATTAAAACGTAGTGCGGCCATTACAATGTGGGTGGTAGGATAGATGAGGATTTTTTTAATGCCTCTCTAATAGCTTTTAGTTGTTTCATTTTTTAATGAACATTGCAAACAGGATATACTTTAAAAATGTTTGATGTGTTTCCAAAGAAAGAAAATGAGACATTTCATACAAGATTAAGTCTGACTGCAGGAAATGATCTGGAAATTCCCAGCCTTAAGTTTCACCCCAGAAATCATCCTGGCCTTTGATATCTACTACCTCTTCAAGTCATCTTCTCTCCTTTTGTGCACATGCAATATTTTGGTATTGTAAAAAGCAACTCCTGTATCTTCCTCCAAAAATAAGGTTTCCGAGGAAGGAGGGTTATCTGCACTTATGTGGAATATGAGAGGATAGGACTGTGTATACTCAAGTCTATAATGAAATCTGGAAGGCAAAAATATGATATGTGAAGCTGAAAGAGCTGCAGTCTGACTCCATCTAAAATATAATGTAGTCTCATTTGTGAATGACTATTTCAAAAGCTCATTGTGTAGTTCATTAAAACTATATTTACTACTAGAAGGAATTAAGAAGGCAGAGCAGAATATAAGGTAATACAAACCTTTAAAGAAAATCCTTGGAAGGTATTTAGGACTGTTGTATACAATATATTTGATTATTATGCAGAAATTTACCAATTTTTTTCTTTTACACTAGAAATGATTTCTTTAAGCTGTTTCTCTTCCAGTTTTTGTATGTGTGGATATATATGTGTGCGTGTATGTGTGTATGTGTGTAGAGAGAGAGAGAGAGAGATAGATAAGGGCGTCTTTGTACCTCTCTGTTATTTTGGTTTCATCTGTATGAAAATTTTTTTACTTACAAATGTTTACTTTCCCCTCCGAATAACATCCTTAAGGATGCATTCATTCAATCAAGAGATTTTATGCATATAATTTGATCTAAACTTAATGTTCAGTGGATAATTAGATCTGGAAAGGATGATTTCAGAACTACTGAGGGTTTCAATGAAATAGTTTCATTATGGCAGAGGTAGAAACTAACAAGTGGCTTCTGGCTTCAATATTACTTATATACGTTTTATTGTAGGAGAACTGTTCTTTATTTGTGACTTCAGTTTCGAGTAGAGTGAAATTTGGGGAGAAAAAGTCTCCGTGTGCCATCTGGTGGTAGTGTGCAGGTTGTATCCCTAGATTTAATTCTTTGCTTAACCAAGACATTGCTAGTGGTGCATTCAGTTCAAATCTTAGCTATAGTTTCTCCTTACTTGTACTGTTTTCTTTCAAATTATCACTTTAGCTTGGAGGTAGTAAAATTCTACAGCTGACCTAAAGGAAGAAATCAGATCAGTATCTGAATTTGTCCAAGAATTATTGATTTAGTTAGAAATGTTACCACTACAGCATCAGCCTCGTTGTGTGGAAGAACACTAATTTCTGTGAGCATGGAGTGGACTTACTGGTAACACTTAATATTATTTTAAGTATTTTAAGACTTCACTTATATCTAACTGATGTTACTGCCTTGAGAAACCAGGATCCCGGGAAAAGGAATTGTTCTTTAAATTTCTACACTTCTGATCTTCATTAATGACTGTGTCTATCACGTGTTCTTTAAATCGCTCAGAAAATTACAGTAAGGTATTCTTTTTAAATATTTTAATTTATTTTGTCTTTTAGAGAAATCCAAGACCAGTGACTCATCAGTTCCAACAAAATTTAGATTATTACAAAGCGCGTGGAGCAGACTTGATGAACAAAACCCGGTAAGCTCCTTCTGAATATGTGTTCACTGAACTAAGACATTACATAAGCGAAAGATATTATATATATAAACAAAAGACATTACATAAACAAAAGAAGTCGCTTTTATCCCAAACTGGAATGACACAGTAGCATTAGAAGCACTTGTATTTATTTTGAATCTTTACCTTGATTATTCTTACACAAAAAATGAAAGTTTTACAGATCGTGTTGCAGTCAGCTCACTAGAATTTTTTTAAGGCTAAGGACATTCATACACAATGACATGTATATTAGATGCAACAGGTAAAATATTGGCCATGTGAGTTCTGTAGACGAGCTACTTCTGATAATGCATCTAACCACAGTCTAGAGCATCATGTACCAGAAGCTGTGTAAGTTAAATAGAATTAATGTAAATCCAGTTTGAAGTAAGTTTTACTAAATCTTTTTGCAGCATTCCTCCCTTGATTTGCAAATGGTTTGTACCAGTGCTGCTTAAAATCAAGGCCATCTTATCTGGTGGTCACAAGTATAGAGGTGCCCATGCCTCAACTGGGTGGCCACAACGTGGACACCAGTTGCGGGTGGGTGGTGGCTACTGGGGGGATGGCAAAGCCAGCACAAGACACAATGCCTCACTTCGCTTTACACCATCACTGGCAGTTTCTTGGACTGCACATGACCTCAGCCAAACACTGTCCCTGCTGTTTTATAGGAACTTGCTGGCTTTTAGACCTTTGCACCTCTGTCAAATTCTGTTTAAACCAGTGACATTAAAAGCTAGCTAAAATTAAAATGGAGGGGATTAAAAAGCTCTTAAAAATGAAGATTAAAGCTGAGTAGAGTAATTGCAAAAGCAACTTTTTATAAAAAAAAAAAACCAACCAGGCTTTAAACTTACGGAAGGGTGTCAAAAACTACCACATTCTATTGCATTTTCTTGATGGTTTTATGTTTATTCTTTTAATAAATGGTCTCGAGAGTTGTCTAAGTTTGAAAAATAAGTTATTTGAAAATTCTGAAAGAAACATTTCAAGGATTCTGGGGGAAAAAATAAAAAAAAAATAAAAATCATGAAGCCCAGACAAGAATGACACCTGTTGGAAACCTAAATTCTGAGGAAACAGATGTCAATTAGATTTATGTAGGGATATAATCATTGCACACATACATATAGGGCACATACTAAAGGAGAGGAGAAATTGTTTACAATAGTTCAGATAGAGGAATAACTGGGATAAATTTATCTCAACACAGGAGCATTTAGAGTAGATCAAGTATAGTAAATCTCTTTAAGATTGGACTGGAGAGAGAACTGGAAGATGTAACATTAGGAAATGTTTCTGTAGTGAGCAGAGAGATGGACTAGATCAGCTCCCAGGTCTTTTTCATCTTTAATTCCATAGGCTCAATGATATATTTAAAATATCTTGGCAGGTATCTAGTATATATTGCTCATTTTGTCACATATAAAACTTCATAATCTGTCATGTTCATGTATTTGTCTCTCATCTCTCATAATGGCTACTTACTGAAGAGAGAAATGCCTTTGAATAAGTCTTGCTTAAAACAAAACATTTTCATCTTAGCAGAAAACCACAGGAATTGAATCATCTTCCTACTGCTACTTTAAAAATACACCATTCACAGTCAAGGTCAATGATGCTTATTGTGATGAAACAAAGTTGTTTGCCTCATGGATGGAATTCACGTCTCCTTGATACTCGTATTTTTAAATTGATGCCTTATTTTTAAATGCATCTGCTGATAACTCCACAACGTAGAATCATAGAATCATAGAATAGTTAGGGTTGGAAAGGACCTTAAGATCATCTATCAGCATTTTTCTTGTAATTGTTGTGCATGTCTGGTACATTTAGATGGCTAAAATGTAGACATTGATCCATGTTTAATGACTGCAATCGTCTTTTGCATTAATATATCAGACATTTAAATGATAAGAAACAGTTACATTGTTCTTATTCTCCTGAACTTCAGCTCCGTTTTAACATACCTCCTCCAGAGATCTAGCACTTCGCTATTGTTCATTTTCTGAAGCTGTGATTCAGAGAAGTTGCACAACAAATTTTACTTCAGAATGCCTTTTTTTAAGACCACCTCTTGACAAGAAATTTAGATAGCATCATTATTTATTTTTCGTGTATGTATTCTGAGATGATCATTATCAGTATCAGTTCATAGCAGGTATTAGGAGCTGCGACAACTATCCTTTCTAGTTCTCAAATAGTTATAAAACATTATAGCTCTTTATTGTTGAAAGCATTTTTCTGAATCATATTTCTTAAAATAATGGTTTAGAGAAGATTTTTGATGTTTATTGTTCCTGTAAAGTGAAGTTTCTCAAAAAGTCTCTTTCCAACCATCTGAAAAATGCAATTAAGCTAACTTTTCCTGGTTATATTTATGTCAAAGCAGCAAATTAAACAGTGTGGAAGGAAAACTGATAGGTCTTATTAAGTAAAATACTGCTGAAAGAAAGGAACAAGAAGGAAACAACCTGTTGGACACAAATACAAGCTTCTGTGTAAGCTTTGTCTCCTGCATCTGTGGACCATCACGATTCCAGTGATGCAGTTGTTCAAAGCATCCAGTGGCTTTGTTGCTCAGGTAGGCACTCAGAGAAAAAAATTTGCTTGCAGTAAATACAATTTTTGTGCAAAGTCAAGGGGTTTTTTACTGATTGTCAAAGCTGTAGACCTAGAGACAACACAAACCTCGGAGTCGATGTGCAAGCCATTAAATTCTTTCTAAGGTGATGTTTCAGGTGAGTGAGTGATATATACCACCCCAGTCTTGGGTGACTAGTTTCAGCAGACTGAGATTTAAAAATATGCCAAATACACTGAAGTTTGGATTCTGAATCTCAACCAAGTTATTAATGATATGACCCCCAAAGTCATGATGTAATTAGATTCATTTCAAATTGCTGATAATTGATTGAGATCTGCTAAGCCAGAATTTTTTCTTCCACCTTCAAATCTACAATCTTTGTTTTCTTTCTGGAATGGAGAAGACATTAAACAGAAGGCCCTGTGGTGATTCTTTGGATGCCACATATATGTGATGGAAAGGAAAAAATCTCCTTTTTTTCCCTTGAGTGTCTCTGCACTACCTTGGGGAACTGAGTAATACCTGAATCTGCTAGGTAGTAGCAGAGTAAAATTTGATAGTAATAAACATTTTACTGTGTCCTCTTCTTTAAAATCATTGTGACATATTCAGTTTGCTTTTGAAACCATATGGGGCTCGTGCAAGAGTATTTTGTAGATCTGAAGATGCTTTCTTTCTAGTGACTTTTCAGTCATTCTCGGGTGGCTATAGGAAGACTTTTTGTAGTATCAGCAGCAATCAATAGACTGGGGAGACATAGAAACATTCTGTGATCATTATTAAGCAATCATTCCTTTACAGCTTCCGTAAATTGGGAAGCAGCACTTTGTCCCAGACTCTGTGCTGCAGTTCCTCCTAGAAAATGCTGCTTGCTGTCCTTCTTCTTCTCCAGTATCTAGCAGAAGGGCCCCATACAGCTTGGAGCTGTATCTCATGAGTGTGCGGGCTCACATACTTTCTCCTGCTGTCTCTCATTTTAACTGTATCTATTCTGAGTCTAAACAACTCAGCTGTTGTTATTTTCTGGGTATGTTCTATATGTGTGTGCGCATTTATATTGTGTATTCTAAAAAAAAAATCTCTTGAGACAAATAGGGAAATGATATGAAAAGCAAAATCAAAATCACTTTTCCAGGTGCCTGCGCAAGTTACAAGTCACCCATGTTAATTCATTTGTGGTTTATTTTTAGTTCAACTTCCCCAAAACATTGCAAAACTATTTTTTTCCCCAGTACAATGATTTTATTGTTTCTAATTACATGTGTTTCTTCAAAATTATTAAAGAAAGACAGCTATTCATATCACTGAAGTACAGATGAGTAGAATAAAACCTCAGGAGTGGAAAGGTCTTTGTGATTGTGCTATATTTCTGTTAAGGGTATTTTGAGCATTAATTATATAAAACAGGAAAATACTGTATGAGCAAACAGGAATAGCTTTGCTGATCCCTGGGTTATGTGGTCACTCCTACTGGGAATTAGAAGCTTCTTTGCCTCTTTATTCTAGACAGATTAAATGGTTCGACAGTTTCCTCATTCTTAATGTTGCATATAACTGAAGTGAATTAAATAGCCACTGTAGTTAAAAATTAACAATTATAAGGATCATGATCCACTATATGTGTTACATCCTGAGACCATTCTTCAGCCAAAATCACTGTAGAAATCAGGATTCCTGTTATAAAGTGCTTGGCTTGAAGTGGACGGGCTGGGCAGAAGGTGAGGTAAGAGCAAGAGACATCTAGCTCTGCCAACCTAAAAATACAGTCTGGTGTTAGTTGAAAGAAATATTTGGGTTTGAGTTATTCTAAACATCTAAGAGAACTTTATCTCACAAAATATTAAAGCAGTCTTTGATTGAGAAGTACAAGAAGTCAGTTTTACAAAATTTTCGGTGCTTTAGAGGCTGGATTGCTCTTTGTCACTACTTCATTTTTTCATTTTAAAAGGCAAATTAAGAAAATCAGTGCACACTTGCTTTGTTTGGGATTATTCTGGAATTTTCAGGAAGAAAAGCCAAAACAATTTCTCCACTACTAGCTGGGAAAACCTTGCACCACCACAGTCCCTGTGGTTCCTGTGTGCATTCCAGTGCAACTGTAGTATTGGAAGGGTGCAATGCGATGTTCAAGTCTTGGAATTCTTCTGGAGAACAGTGCACGCGCTGCTGTGCCTGTCCAAACCACTGACAAGGATGTGATCATTTCTCCTCTTCTTTTTCCAGCGCCAGTGCTAAGGCTGCCCCATTGAACATTAACAAAGTCTCCAACAGCTTACTGAATTTCGGCCGAAAGCTCATTGCTCCGGCTATGGCTTCAGGTGGGGCTGTGGGTGCTCCTGCCGGCGGGAGCAGCTTCCCCACCTCTGCAATGCCTATCAGAAGCACAGTGGAAACCCCCCAGCACCAGCACCACCACCACCAGGCACAGCAGCAAAGGATGATGAAGTCCGAAAGCATGCCGGTTCAGCTGGGCAAAGGTAAAGGTGAAACGTGTGGCAGCGTCAAATGTCTTAAGGACTGAAGAAAGTCCTTTTATTGATAATGTATCAATGGGTACATACTTGGAGGGAACAAAAAAAACACAGAATTTTGTTAGATTCAGGACATCTGTGATAAGCTCAACAGCATGTTTTCAATGTAATCCAGAAGTTGTTGTTAACTCAAGAATGTACAAATACTACAGGAAGTTTTAAACCTTAAAAAAAATATTAAGCAGAAATTACATCAGACATACCAAAAGACTACATTGTTATAATAAACATCAGACAGTTAATTTGTCAGTGCAACGTGTTTGTAACTCTAAGACTAATTTCGTATAGGTTTTTTGAGGTTATTGGCACAAATCCCCTGCATAACATTGTTAGCTAAATACAAGGGAAGGAAGTTAGATCAATTACAGAGTAATTCTTAATAAATTAAATCTTATTCCCTTTAGAATGTGTAGAGCTTATTTGAGAAGTTGTTTGAACAATAACATGTATTTGCCTTTTAATAATTTCTGATGGCCCTCTTCACTTTCTATGCTTAGTAAATCTTTTTCTTGAGCCTTTTTTATATATATATATATATTTTTTGAGGACACTATTCAAACAACAAAGTCACAGGCTCAGCTTCAGTAGTTGTTTTCTGTACTCTGCCACGCTCAAGGTGCGTTAGTGCTTTTCATCTTCAGACAGCCTATGGCAGTATGTTCTTTGCACAGGGTATGTAGAGTGATATGCTGCCTGCCATTTTCCAGCAACTCATCCTAAGTAACACACAAGTTTGAGGGCTGGTGCTGGTTGACCTGAACCATTATGTAGTATTGCGTCATATTTTTCACCAGATTTGAAAGTATAAGAGAAGGGAAATAACACTTCATATCTGAAGTCGACATTCTTTCCCTTTCCTGGGGCACCCATGTGGTCCAAAGTTAGTCCTTTCATAATGCACCACATCCCCAGCAGACACTGGGGACCAGAATTATAAGGTACAACCATCCTCTTGAAGAAAAGAGATACGGACACATCTGTAAGGGCCACTGCAACTGCTTGGCAAAACCCAGGTAGGCAGCTTCTCTCAGAATCAGAGAATAATCTCAGAAGTTGCTCCAGCAAGGGTTATGCAGTGCAAACATGAAACTGAAATGCAGAGAATTTTTGATGCAAATCCTCTTCACAACAATGGAAGTAAAATTAGGTGTGAAATGAAACCATTTTCACAATTTCTGTGTGGCTATCATTTTCTTTTTTAAAAGAAAAAAAATCCATAGTTCCCTTATCACTTTTTTTTTGTTACATTTTGGACTGAAAAGTGGTCCTCAAGTGCTTATTTTGTTTCCCTGCTTAATATAAAAGATGTGTACAATTTGAAGAAACTTCTATAGATGGAATTGATTGTAGCTTAATCTTGGTCTAGGTGGTCAAGGATGACCTTGTTTACACTTGTATGTGCCAATTAACATGTTGCATCATCCAGAAATGCATCTGACACTTTCCATACATGAATCAGAATAAAAAATTGTAGTTACATTTGGTCATTGTCATGTACAGGCTGCGCACATATTTCTGTATAACAGGAATTTGGACATTTGGTAAAGCTGTCAACAAATTGTGCAAATCTGTGATGTAGGCCACAAAGCACTTTCATGGTAAGAGGAAATATAATGTACTGCAACAATTTATTACCTGCAGCTTCTTCTCACCCTACGCTGTCTATACATGTGTGGTACAACACTTGCAGAAGTAATTTAAAGGCAACAAAATGTAAATACACTTCTTTTAATCAGTTGAGATGAGAGAGTTTTGTTCTGCATACTGTTCTACATACATACTTTTGTTCCAGACCTGTGCAGTTATCAGTATATTGCCTGTAGCTTGATAGACATTTTAAAGGGCAGCTGACTGTATTTGCAAGTGCTATAATTTATATTTCTAAAGAGAAACACAAAATGGCAGAGGAAGTAGAAAGTCTCTTAGAGGCTGCCCAGTGAATCCAGTGAATTGTCTCTGAAGTAAGTTTAAATGTTGGAATAGCTTAGCAGAAAAAGAATAAATCCCTATTTGCAGTGACACTGTGGTGCACACTGGTTTGAAGCATGATGCAGATACCTTTGTAAAGTACTCGACACCATCTCTTTTAAGCCTTAAAAATGACAATGTCGTTTCAGTTCTGTGCAGAAGGACAGTATCACCACTTCAGGAAATTGCTGTACAGTCTCCAGTGAATGAGGGCACCCCCAAAGCTCTGAGAAGTTGCGGGTACTTCTGTCCCAGTCATTAAGATTTAGGATTTAGAATGTATTCATGCCTTAGAAGCTGCTCTTTGTGATTAACTGTATACATGCCTTTTTACCTTCTGCGCTGGCTTTTTTAAAACTGTGGGTTCTGCTCTAGAGCTTTTGAGTATCTAAAAGCTATTTGGCATGGTTTGTAACTATAGGGCTCCCAAGCTGCTGACTAGCTGTCACTAAATTGTCTTATGTTCCCATTCTTCACTGTGTTTTCAGCTCCCCTCAACCTCACGAAGCTTGGTTATCTGGCTGAGGTAGGCAGAGGCACGAAATTAGGATTTAAATTGATAGACATCTGCACTTCCAGTTGATCTAACATTTACACATGCTCAGTTGAACAGTGTAATAGACTGAAGTGCTGTAAGTCTGATAGACACCAAGTCATAAAAGAAGTTATCCATTTTTCTCATATTGTATTAGTCGTTTTAGGTTTTAAATGCTCAAGTAGTGCTGATAATTTAATATGTGGAGGGTTATAAGTTTGAATTGATTGCCTGCTCTGATTTTTTATTACGTGTGGAGAAGTCCTTGGAAACAAAATACCTTGTAGGACTGGCAAAGTAATCCTCTCCCAGCTTTTAACAGCTCTGTTTAGAGTTACAACTCACAAACAGCAGCAGTGGCAAGTGTCATTCCTGTTGCTACCTCCAGGGGTAGCTTGTGCTGTACTCTAGATGAGGGATGATTGGTTTACATAATCAATAGTAATTATTTCTCACTTTGAAGTTTTGGTACTTGCTGAACTCCTTTAAGAAAAAACTCATATAATTTACATAATGTAAACGGAAAAACAGCAGACTGATACTAAAAAATAGAAATAATTGCAAGCCTGTGATTCCAGATGAGTCTTTAACATTACAAATCACAGCTGAACGAAGTATCCAGACACCTAAATGGATGTTCAGTTCCTCCTAATAATATATTAATCCCGTTCAGTCTGTCCTCAGCACAGAAGATCAGGTATCATTACTGATTAGTTATGCAAGGTAGCCTGCTAATGGGAAAATGATTCACATATTCTCTTGATCCTACACAGTGAAGGAATTCATTGGCACAAAGGCTGAATTCCAGTCGGGTTCATTGGATTGTCACTTGAGTTCATTGTCTTGAAAGAGAAAAATATTGATAACAAAAAAAAATAGGGAAAAAAAGGCAGAGTTGTTGTCCTTGTGTTCCGCTGGATTCTCAAGCATTCAATATTGGATGCTCTTTGATTCCCGAACAGCAGTGTGTTGCCAGAAAAAAAGGCACTTCTTTTTCACTTCTTCCCTGATAGTTTTCCTTCCAGGCCCTTTCACGCTGAAGCCCAAAAGGCTTTTGATTTAAATGCTGCTTTATCACAAGGACACGTTAGAGGACCAGTTTGAAGATGAAGTTTGCCAAAACTGTGATCAGCTGTTTAAAGAGTTTCCAGACTACTGTTTGTTTTTATGAGCTTTCTGTGGTATTTGTTATAACATGAACAGAATTTCCACAGCCACTGAACATGCCCTAAAGAAATGATCTGCATATTTAGAATTATTTATGAACTGTGTCTAGAAAATGAGTATGCTTTTTCAGAAGGAAAAAGAAGTTGTTCTTACTGATAGCAGAACTGAATAAAAATTAAAGGGCTAAAACACTGATTAACAAATGCTTTTTTTTTTTTTGCCTTTAAAAAAAAAATTCACATTTATTAGGCAATTATGAAATCTTGTTGACAGTAAGAATATGATGCTCCCAAACTAGCAGAATGACACTGTCAGTGCAAAGTACCAGAAACAAAATAGGTTTGAGTGGTTGTTTTAGTTTAGATTTAGCTATAAATCTTAAAACCACTGCTTTTTTGCATATGTCAGAATGCAGCGTATAATGCACCAAGTATTAAAATTTCCAGGGGGGTTTGCCAGCTCTTATAATGCTGTTTGTGTTCAAAGTAGGGGCTTCCAGGTACAAACCCCGCAGTTGCAGCTCTTTACGTCAGTGAATTGCACAAGTTGGGGACATCTTCTAACGCTGTTGTTTGTGCAGCAGGCGAGGCAGAGGCAGATGCTGGGCTGCCGGGCCCTGCGCAGCATCCCCCTGCCCTCCCAGGTACCGCCGCAAAGCCGCCCCACAGGTTTTCCCACGCGTTGCATCTCCATTCACTGCCGTTGGCCATCCACCGAGTGGCACTGTTGTGTAGAGAGAAAAAATGAGCTTCACTTCATCACTCCCTGATGTGCTGTGTGTGGCTCTTCACTTACATTCGCTGTACGCCAGCATCCATCTTCGTTAAAAATGTGTATTTGCCTTGTACTTTGTTGTCCGTTTTACACTTTGTCCTGTGGGGCAATTCGACCATCAGTGCCTCTTTTAGTTGCATTACTTCCCTGTTCTGTTTGAGGCACGTGTTTTGAATTGAACATCTGCTTTAATGCACTTGACTAAAGAAGAGCTTACCTGCCTTGGCCTGAAGTAATAAGCATACTGATTTGTGCGATGAGGTGGTTTGAATAAATTTTAAAAGTGCTGGAAGCCTTTGTTCCAGTCTCCATGTCGGAGAAAAGGGGAACCTAATTTATCTGAAAAGTTTTATAAAACTCATATCATTCTTTTGCAGATTTTAATACTCTACATCCTGACTATGGCAACTACAGAGTAATAGATGAGCAGTTCAGAGTGGTTTTGAATTATATATTGCGCTGTACTTCTGTTCTTCTTGGTGTCTTTGTCCTTGTTCTCCTTATATCTATGAAGCTATTTATTTTTTCTGTAGGAGCCAAACAGAATGAGCCATCAGTTTTGTGTGCCTTTTGTGGGTCTTCCTCTGATTTTTTCGTACATTTCAGTAGAGACCTCTGAAATTCATGGTTATCCCCCCTATAACTTAACTCAAATGTAGTAACACCTGAAGCTTAGGTTTCTTTCAAGTCTTCTCCAGTCCTCTTGTCAACATTTTTTGTTTTATTCTAAGTCCTTAGTATAAATCACATTACATTTAAACTTTCCTTCTTCTTCTCGAGACATTACATGTCTCCACCCTCTGCCCTGCCAGCCGTACCAACCGTTTGGCCCCTTTTCCCACTACCACACCCATGTATTTTCCAAATGGTTTTGAGGCAGAGCATCTGTAAGCCTGGGGTCAGCCCTGGTATCATTAGCAACAGGCAAGTAGTGAGCCAGTTGGAAGCCAGCACTTGAAGGTTGCGATGCCAGGTTTTGCCTCCGAAGTACATATTTTTAGTACATGAAATCCTGTGCATCATTACTGTGAACTATTTATGCATCTCAGTGTGCGCATATATATATTTGAGACATCCTACACAGAAGTGCGTTCTGACTACTGCTTACGTCAGGAATCCTTAACTATCTGTTCTGTGTGCCTTGTAAGCATTTACTTAATTTCCACGTTTGGTGTTTCTTCAGCCTGTTTCATATTGGCTTTAGGACATTCTGGTATGTGCTTAGGTGGTCAGAGATTAGATTTCCCTAATCTTCTTTTAAGGAGGCATAATGTATTTGTCTAAGATTGATAGAATGAGCAGAGGAAAATGAGTTTTGATTCAGTGATGTTCTCAGGTTGCTGATTAAGCTGCTAAAGAAGGAGATAAGTTTGGTTAGTTATTAACTGTAGTTTATGACATCACTTTATACATTTTGATTCTACATGGACGGTAAGAGTTCTGGTTGTTTTGGGGAATTTTTTTTTTTCTATTTTTCTTGAGGAAACTAGAAACTCTCAAATGAATTTCTTGTTAAGCTATTGAGTGAGGAGAAGGTACCACACTGCTTAGTAGGAAAGATGCGGAATCTGTAAGACACATTACAGAGAAGATGAAAATGCCATTTTATGTAATCCTCCCAAGATTCTGAAATCTCTGCATTGGTGCTACAGTGTTATTTCCAAAGTTAGGTGAGGGTTGTTATTGCTTCAGAAATGGATGCACATATAATAAATCCGAAAGACTTCAAAAGCATCATAGTGACTTCAGTTAAATGTTCCACTAAATGTCTGTGTTGGTAAAATGATAGGTGGCTTCTTTGTTACATTAGGGAAAACATGTACAATTGGTGTGATTTGTCTTTCCGCTTTCTTATTTACAATTGTAGAAGTGATGACTCCCCTGGAAATTGAATCCAAGAACTCTGCTTTATGACTTGCAACACACTGTAATTATTCATAAGTGCTATTTTTCTGTCTTGCTTAATTCTTAATCACATTCCCAAATAATCCATGTCACAGCACTGTTGTTCACATAGTTGGAGTCGAATAAAATTTATTGTTTCCTGACAATAGTTTTCTCAGATTTGCTTATTCATGCAGGAGGATAAGGTGTATCCTAAATTTTCTTCTTACCTGGGTATAAAACATACAGAAATAGTATTTTTATCACCTCTGTTTTGCTGAATCTCTGTCTTGGTTTCATTCCATCTTGTATTGCTTTTATTTTTCATCTTCATTATATTTTATAGTCCATAAGAACCAGATAAGTCAAAGCTCTTCGTATTACTTGAGCAAATTCCCTTTTAAGACAGTTGTATTATTCTGTCCACAGAATCTCAGCTATACATACTCCTTCTCTTGTTTGGTTATACAGGTAGTTGTATATTCCGTTCCTCTGAACTTTGATCCCTCTTTTGAAGAGTAGCTATTCAATAAGTAAAGCAGTGGCCTTTTCCAGAGAAAAGGGTAGTTCTCCGTCTATTCAATTTCCTATTATATTTTGGACTTTTTTCCTTAGAACTGAAAGACAGAATATAGGGGGAGGGAAATTCCCTACAAATAATTTTTTCCATCATTTTACCAAACTGTATTATATCATATGCATAGGTTCCTCATACAAGTTTAAAGTGGCCCTCTCTCAATGTTAGATGAAATTTTACCACATAATCTGCTTGTTTGCAGGAGAAGTAGGTTAAGCGTGAGCCGTTCAGTGGAAAAGTATGTGAAAAACATACATCGTTCATTGTTTAACTCTTTTCTTTTTTGGTTGGCTTTTTTTTTTAATCTTGATCCGGTGTGGAAGGTATCTTCTTATTACTTGGATGGGGAAGAGAGCCCATTTAGTCTGATTTATACATAATGAAATATTTTTTCATTGTACTTTACTCAGTCCACCAAATAGAATTTTTTATATTTAGCATTTATATCAGCTGCTCTGGCTTAGCTGTGTGAATTTCTTTTATAAATGCTTTATTTGCTAAAATATGTAATTCCATCTGTTCCAAACTATTTTTAAGTTTTACCTACTGTAAAACCACAGTTCCATTGTAAATTGCCATTATGAAATGCATAAAAAGTCTCCTTCTTACGTAAAGGCAACTGTAAGGATAATGGTGTTGCCAAGTGACATGATTTTATCCTAAAATTAGAAATCTTCTAAAAAAACTTCCTTGCTGTTTGCCACGCAGTGAATTGTCCTTTTCCACCTCTAGAATTACTTATAGAACTGAAGATTCATAGTCATCTCCTTAATGCATATCCCATTTCTCTATAAAATGTGAAGGCAAAAGTTAAGCCTCTCTCTCCTGCACTTCAAGGAAGCTGTTCAGGCTAAGTGATAGGTGGTAAGTAACTAGAGGAGAGCTGAAAAGAAACATTAAAAAACAGTTTAATTAAGTTGGTGAGAAGGAAACAATATATAATGGAAAAAGTTGGAATAAGGAACTTGAAGAAGCAGAAGAGGCAATGTGGAGGGATCTGAAGAAAAGGAGAGGCAGACAGAGGAAGGTCCACAGGAGTAAGAGAAGCAGGGTATAATAAGGGAGAGATGAGCAAAATAAGGTAGAAGAGAATGAAGGAGAAGGTGGGAAGCAGTTTATATGCTGATTTTCTGGCAGAAAATGTCAACAATATTAAACGTAGATCCTTTCTTGCCTTTTGTCCTTTTTGGTCTGTTATGACACATGTGACACTTTGCTAGTTCAGTCTTCTGGCATTTAACAGTCTTTTTGCTAAGGGGACATTCTAAGTAGATCTGTATTTATTCTCTTAAGAAAATGTGAATTGCTGGTGTCATGTGGCTGCAGCTGTGCGATATAGGCTGCATAGGTCAAACACCGTCTTGGCTTGGGCTCTGTCACCGCCAGGCAAGTGGCCAAGCATGATACCACTGACTTCCACACCATTTTGAGGACAGTTACCATTCTAGATCTTGAATGACTGAATGAAGATGTTTCTGTATGAGTAGGTTTTTCTAGTTGTTTCCTTTGTTTAAAATGTTTGATGTCAGCAGAGCTGGTCTCCTTTTGTACCTAAATCTAAATTTCTTTCTATGTTTTCTGCAGCCTTCTCTGCCTCTATTTTCTTTCATTTCTTTGTCTTTTAGTTTTCTTTTATTTCTCTAGAAACCTGTATCATAGGGGAAGACCAACCCATTCTGGAAAAGGAGTTAGTTTCGTATTTTCAGAATTGGTAGTGTATCCACAATGACAAAAGACTAAATACATTGCAAGGTCTTTGCAATAATATGTTGCATATCTGGGAGTAAAGCTGGTGTAGGCGGTAGGAGCACCTTAGAGCAAAGGATGAATGGCTGGTTTCTGTGTAGGAGCTAGTTTCAAATTCGATGACAATTTTGCAAAGGAGATGAGGCTGCACCTGAGACATCTGAATGATTTGGTTTCAGAGGATCATTCTGTATTCTTTAGCTGGTAGCATGAAAAGCACACCAAAAACAAAGGAAAAGGAAAAGAGAGAACATAAACAGGCTCATCAGAATAGTGGACAAAACAAGAAAAGGGAAGGATTCTAGAGCTTTAGTTTGATGTGCTATTTAATTTTTTTTCAGAGTGGAAAATTCTAGAATTGCATTGGCTCACTTTGGATTGAGTTCCTCATACACATAATAGAAAGGTTTCTGTAAACTAGCACCTGTCCTAATTCAACATAGTCCTCGTGAAAGTTAATGAAAACTGGCACATTGATTGGTGTATTTTCTTCTGGAGCTAATCAAAATAAAATTTTAAATTAAGTATTTCAAAACATGCTGTGGGCCTCAATTGGAAGAAATGGTCTTACAAAAGACTGCCTCACTGCATACAGTGTCACAGTGAAACAGCCCAGGCATCTACCCTGATGTCTTCACTAGGACAGTGGGTAACACTAGATTCTTTTGAAAAGCTCCACGAAATGACAGTAAGCAGCTATTGAGTATATTTCATCAAAATGTCTGTTAGGTGGAGATGGCCTTAAAATTTGAAGCATGAGAACTTTCTTTCTTTCCCAAACTTAGTTTACTTTTTGCTGCTGTAAGCCTAGGTATTGTCATCTAGATGTTCAGTGTCCAACCCATTCTTGGCATCAGATGTTATTGTTCTTAACTCTTTGCCAAGTTTTATAGTTTATGTGTTGAGAGAAAAAGGGTTTCATTTGCAGTGTTTATGACATCAGATTATTTTTCTTATTATGCGATGGTACACATTATGCCACACAGGGAAGAGATGGTCTTCAGCCTGTGGATATAATAGGGTATATATACTAAGATGGTATTTATACGGATTATATATATATATGGTTTAGCATATATATATATATACACACTAGATACTGTGTGTTTGTGTATGTATCTGTAATTGTGTATGTATCTATATATACACTATTCTGTGTCAGGTAGTCCTTGAATGTCACAGTGCATGCTGACACACTCAACATTTCATTCTGTGTTGAGCTATCTGTGAATTGTCAATTAAGACAAGGAAGTATTTACAGGGAAAAGAAACAGCCCGTTGATTAATTCTTTTGTTACTTTATACTTGCTTTACAGGCCAAAGTTCAAAAAACATCAGTTCATCTCCAAGCATAGAGAGCTTGTCTGGAGGACGTGAATTTACAGGATCTCCACCTTTGTCTGCATCAAAAAAGGATTCCTTTTTCAATACAATCTCCCGCTCCCGTTCCCAAAGCAAAACTATGAGCAGAAAAGAATCAGTAAGTTCTTTAACTTTTACGTTGTTTTAATGTCACACTGCATTACTTGTTAGAGGCAATTATTTCTCCCATTCATTAAGCTCTTGCGCTTGTAAATGTTTCCCTAAGCCCACATTAATGGCAAAAGCAGAAATAATCTATTTCGACTGTTTCTGTTGAGTAACATCTCCATTAAGGCTTCCATCCCATAATCCTACCTGAAGTGAAGCTATGAACGCGCCTGTTGCCTGTGAGAAAGAAAGGTCCTGTAAGTTTATTTCCTTTGTTAGACTTTTGCTGTACTCATGAAGTTAATAAACAGTTCAGTGGGAAGCATGAATGCTCAGCAGATCCAAATATGTCCATCTGTTGTCCCTGAAATTCCCTAATACATAAGAGGTTTCCCAGTGTCTGTAGCATCTGTAGTCTGCAGTCACAGTTCTATTCTTACGCTGCTCTGACCTTCTGTTTGGCCACAAGAAACTATTATTTAAACAGATTGTTCTCATCCAAGAAAATCAGCTTTTATTGTGGGTGTGTTCCAAAGAAATTCTCGTCCCCTTAGAGATATTTTAGGATCATTACTTTGATAAACCTTATATGCCATGGAGCTGGTGGATTCTTGTTTATTTTATGTTTCCCACTGTCTTTCTGCTGATGAGAAACCAATTATATAGTAGATGGAAAAAGTTATATATTTTGTAAGGTGAAGGCATAATGGTTTTCTCCATTCCATTTTCACAAGTGGTTGCTCATATAACTTCCTATTGATTTCAATAAATAGGAATTGTAGTAACAATATTTCTATATTTATGTGTTCTTTAGGTGTTCGGAGATAAATACTATGCAGAAATTTAATCTGAATATCTCAGCATTTTTGTCTTCAAACAGCAGAATCTTTGTTAATAGTCATATAGAATTTTTCAATTTGATATTTAACATTTTCTAATGAAATGCACAACTTTGCACAACTTCGTTCAGGTTTTGCTCACTGAAAAAGAGTGTTTAATTCTTGTTCCACAAGCTATAATGTTGTCTAAAGAAAAGCTGTGTTTTGTGGTTAGTCAACAAGAAGCTATAATTTTGGTTTGTCTCCATTTAAGACATATTGAATTGAATTTAAAGCTAAAACAACAATTCTAATATCTATCTTCTTGTTCTCATGAGTTGAAGAAAAATAAATATATGACTATTTAACTTTTCTTTTTATGTGGTTTAACAAGATCTAAATCCAGCTTTCATTTGTGACCTTTGCCCAGGCCAGAACACAGGCATTTTGCACTGGTAGAGCTTGAGAATAATTCCTCCTTAGTTCTCTAACGAGAGAGACATAGTTCTCTAGTAGGAGACACAGAAGAATTTGCCATTAGAATAGTCATACTCAATTAGGATCTATTAATGATTAACATGTTTTTCAGGTAAAAAAAAAAAAAATATTTGATTAATGTTTTTTTCAAGGATTTTAGACAAAGAAGTATTCATTAGAAAAGATCTGTAGATTTTTCAGTAGCTTGATAATAATGATAAACTAAGCAGAGCATAAATTTTCAAAAGAATTCTTTGAACTATGATATATAATTTACATTGTAGCATTTTATGATTAAACAACTAGAAAAGGTTTTAGCTTACCAAAATCTGTTTCCTTATGTTCAGTTGTTGAATGACCTTTAATATAGGAAAAAGGATTTTATAGCAGCTCCAAGTGGAAAAGTTTTGTTTAAATCTGTTCTCTGTTGCTCAAGATGATGTTTGCTTTTTGTTTTTCTGTAATTTTCGTGACACCTCATTTTCCACATAGAGAAGAAAACACCAAAAAGTATATTCTGAGGTCCCATAATAGTTGCATCGGAATTCTCCAGTTGTTTAATTTACAGATGTTTTCTGGAGGCAAAAAAGGGCATTAATTCATATCTTTATTTTATTTATAAAACTGAACTGGTTTACCTTTTCACTCTAATAATTATACAGATTATGTTGCTGGGGAAATACCTTTGTTGGAACATGGCTGTGCATCAATCATTTTATAAAAAGCTAGTTTTAAAATCAGGCATTCTTGGTGTAATGGATGAAAGAGAATCCATTTTCCCTTCATCTTTACACTTCTAGTTAATGCCCTTCCCAAACAAAGCGGAAATCGAATACATGCATAAAAATACATCCTTCAACATGGAGTGAAAAAAAGTGATTTTCACAAACAAGAGGACATCACTGTAACATCATCATGGGATGAACAGGAATGTAATCACTACAGGTCACACCTGGAGTATGGGTCCAGTTCTGAGCTCCCCAGTAAAACACAGACGTGGGCATGCTGGAGACAGTCCAGTTACAAAGGCAATGAAGAGACTGTGGCACCCATCCTATGAGAGAAGGTTTTGAGAGCTGGGACTGTTCAGCTTTGGGAAAAGATGACTTGGGGGGGGATCTTATCAATGTGTATAAATACATGAAGGCAGGGTGCAAAGAGCCAGGCTCTTTTCAGTGGTGCCCAGTGACAGGACTAGAGGCACTGAGTACAAACTGAAACAGCGGAGGCTCCGTCTGAACATCAGGAAACATTTTCACTGTGCTCTGGCCCATGTTGTCCAAGGAGGTTATGGAGCCTCCATCTTTGGAGGTATTCAAAAGCTGTCTGGACACAGTAACTCTGCCTGAGTTGCAGTTGGACAAGACCAGCTTCAGAGGTCCCTTTCAACCTCAGTCATTCTGGGATTCTGTGGCAGGATAAACTGCAATGTGACTTGTCTAAATTCTTTCCTTCCGAAAGTGGGTTCAACAAGTTGGGACTTTCTCTTGGAGAGTTGTGATCAAAACTGATGCTTAACTTGATTCATTCTCCAGGGAAAGGATGTGTCCATTCCTTATATTAAGGACTTCTTAAGGTAATAACACTTGAATTATATTTAGTCTTCTAGATATTTTTGCCTCTCAAATGCAAAGATGAGTGGAATTACTTTTTTACTGCTGTTGTCAGAAACAGATGTCACCTGATTTATTTAGTTAAGGAAGTGGATCTACAGCCTCACGGCTGAATGCACAACATCAGATTACGTTTTGGCAACCCTCAGCAGCCTGATGTTTTTCACATTACTATTGAATGGCACTCAGCTATATGTGAACATGAGGCCCACCAAATGTGTTTGAAAGTGCTTTGAGCTCAGCAGTGAGATGGTTCCTTACCCCTTTATGCAGTTCATGCCTTTCTGACAAGTATAACTTAGGCTGCATTTGCTGGAGCTGTCTTCCCGTAAACATGAACAGGAACTTTTAGTCTGCAATGCCCCCCAGTGCCCATTATCTTCTGGCTGGGTCAGTCTTGCTGGAATAAAGTCCTAGAAAATTGCCTCTTGTTGCCTGTCTACTGCCATTTCCTTTTCAGCAGAGTTGGGAAATAGGGTGCACTTGTGGTCTGTTTGCTTCTCATGATGTTTCATTTGCATCTCCAGCAACCATTAAGGACAGTCTACCCCTCTTTTTGGAAAATAGCAAAGCTGCTTAGATGTTGATTCTGGCAAATATGGTTGGCTGGTCTCAGTTTCTGGCCAAATATTCTGTAAATCGCTTTCAGTCATAGAGGTATACCAGAGAGGGAACTTTCAGTCAACAATATGTCAATTTTAAACAATACAAACATTTTAAAACCTTTCATTAAAAAAAACACAGAAGGAAGATGGTTTTGACTAAAAACAAAGCTGTGATTTAGAGAAACTGTATATTTTAATTAGTAAATTTCTACATAAAAGGTTTCAAGTTAAGAAAAATCAAATTAGCCATTTGGAAAATATGTTAGTTAGAAAATTCCCGAGAAGGAAACATCTCTAAGGAAAATCTGGAGCAGTTTATTTTCTTTACTAAAATGATTTACAAACATGGTCAGTTGGAATCCTCATTTCTTAGGAAAAAATCCTGAACAAAAGTGTCATGCCTCATGCTGGTTTTGACTGCACAGACTTTTTAATTAAATCAAGTTTGACAACATATGCTATTGTCCCACAAGCAGATAGAAACAACTGTTACTGTCTGTGATTTACATAGCTAGTCAGACTGATTTGAAGTTAGTTTTAAGTACCCCTACAGGTTTGAAAATTAATGTGTGCCATTATTTTCAATTAAATAGGCATCTGCTCTACTGATTTAGGATCCTGGTTTTAAGCACACAAACTTGACAGTTTTGCTGAAGTAGAAGTGGTATGCAAAAATCAAACAGATAGTAAAATAAATACTAGACAACCACATGTAGAAAATCATGCATCCAGATTCCTTTGAAGAGCATGCGTTTTGTGCATGGTACACATCTTGGGTACTTTTTTTATTCCATATATCTTTCCCTGACTATTTTAAAATGTCTTCAATAAATTTTAAGCAAAATGCTTTTCAGTTCATACTTAACAATGCCAAAAGTTTATTTTGAAATACAAATGCTATGATGAAATGCCCTTTTTTAGTTAAGCATCATAAAACATGCCCAGAGTTTGTTAGCTTCAGTGTACAGCAGCCAATTCCTTGATCGCTATGTTGGGTTTGTTAATCCTAAAGTTAAAGAGATGATGATTGTTCTCAGTGCCGTTGAGTTTAACGAGCTTCAGTGCCTCAGTATTTAACTGCAGTTAATACTGGAGGACTTTTGTCTTCCTTACTCTGATGTGATAGGCCAATTCAGACACCTAAAAATTGCAATTTAGTTAGTCCTTCAGTGCTTGTCTAATATTAGGGATAGATGAAAAGAATAATAAACCTGAGATGCTGCCAGGTCATGTGAACAGAGTTTGTAGAAAAACCTCTGAGATATTTTGGAAGTGTGATTCTTTTCTCCATTGCCTTCCTCAGGCTCCCACAAAATGCTGTAAATCAAATGAAAGAGTTGAAAATGGTACAAGGGAAAACGAGCTTTCTTTTAGAGTTTTTTATTAGAAATAGTTGCAAGTTTCATATAATGTAGTAAACCCACAGCTGTATGCATGAGTGGCAGCTTTGAATCCTAATGCTCCTTATCTTTTTTGGAGTGATTCATTTCAGGAAAAAGAAACTGTACTGTGATAAAAACAGGAAGTTAATTGCTTAGAAAAAAAGATGAATAAAACCCCAAGTGGCTCTGCAGTGCTTTTTCTGTCATATTATGAGCAATAAACATGTATACAGAAGAGATCTGTGGGACCATTTGGAGGATTTTAAAAATGTCAACGTAAACTGTTGTCTTTCTCCGTTACGAAAGATTTTCAGCTATGTGCAGCTGAATTATACTTGCAAGTAACTTCTGCATAGAAGCAAATTAGAATGATACCATTTGAAAGAAGTAAAAACTTTTCAGATTGTTGGGCAGCCCCTTAAAACTGTCAGGGAGAATTTAAAAACTACCAAAAGTATGACTGAATGATACCATCAGCAATGTTTACGAAAGGATCTAAGTGACTTAGGAGCCAAGAAGTCTGATCCTTCACTCCAAAAGCAGGTACAGGACTTGCTCTGTGCATCCTCTTTCCGTACATTAATCATGAAGCTAATGTTTCAGCATTCCAGTGGCAAAGCAAAATATATCTGAGGATCTATGTTGGTGGTTTGAGCTGCCCTTTTTTCTGTTCAGTGGAAATCTTATCCCTTCATCCTGCTCTCTTAAGATATCACCACAAAATTACTGTCTATTTATGTGAAAAACTGAAAGACCTGCACTGAAATCTCCACAAAACCATGGACATGGATGAGAAACATCTCTCTAAATCAGGCTATTGTTTTAGTTGGGGGCTTTTTGAGCAGAAAGGGTTTCTGCGTTTGGGAGATTTTTTCCCACTGAAATAAAATCTAGGTATGTGTTTAATAGCTTGGTTCTTATTTTTGTCTATTTGGTTAAATCAAATCCTTTCCTATATAAACAACAAAACTTGTACTTCTGTTCTTCTGACAATGTAGTATAAATGGTGTATATTTGCAGTCCCTTCATAATCACTATACTTAACTTTTACCCTCCTTAAACTCTGAACAATGTAATCAGAGATTCTAAAACCCCTAAA
Organism: Nestor notabilis; assembly: GCF_000696875.1. Taxonomy (NCBI): domain Eukaryota; kingdom Metazoa; phylum Chordata; class Aves; order Psittaciformes; family Psittacidae; genus Nestor; species Nestor notabilis. The sequence goes on from NW_009909511.1 coordinate 70,965, forward strand.
TAAAAGCTCCTGATCTGGTCTGCATCCTCAGTCATGTTAAGAATCATATCAAAGGGCAAATACGTCCTGCCTGGACTGAGAAGGATTTAGTGAAACTATTTTGCAACTGATGCTTAGAAAAAATATAAATGAGTGTGTTTAACAAAGGGTGTACTTTGAGAGTGTTTCATAAAGGACTGTGTGTATGTTGAACTGGGTGTATACTAAAATGCTTATTCAAGCAGCAAAATTAAGAAACGTAATTACTTAAGTACATGACATCTGATCAACCATATCAATAACATTTAATTAAATATCTCAGTAATGCAATATTGAAGCATGGAGCATGAACTTTGTTCATTGTAGAGTATCTCTATATTAATCATTCCATATCCGTATGCATTCAAGAATACTTATATTAATGCACATTGTTTCAGAGAGCTTGAAAATCATAAAACAGTGGGGTTTTTCCCCTGCTCATGTTTCTCTTACATTTGCCACAGTGGGCTTATGAAGTCTTAAAGGCCGGCAATGTGTGTACCAGATGGGCAGAAAGCCCTTCAGATGTGATACCGAAACATTTGCCTATGTGTTTATTTATAGCTATTTCCAAAATGCTTACAGTCATACCATCTAAATTAATATCTCAGTTTTATTATTTATGAGGAAATATTCCAGTATTATTAGGCTAATGAAGTCTACAGCAGCACCAAGAGAAACCTTTCATCAGCATTTCTGTTCAGAGGGATAATTTCTATTACCCTACATCTCTTTCTGTTCTTATCTATTCCCTTACCAAGTGAAACACTACCCATCTTTTCAGTTGTTCAGTGCCTACCCATCCACAGTCAGTTACGCACAATTTTTTGCACTCCATATATCTTCCAGCTTTTTATGCTTTATGTTTTTCATCTGTCTTTTGGCAGTCCCATAGTGCAATGCCAGCAGGTGGACTTGTGCTTGCAAAAGAGGTCTCTTTCCATCCCTACTTTCTTTGTCCCTGGGCAAGAGCTTTCTCTATTATTCATGTTCATCCTTCTCCATCTTCCTGCTTAGGTAAGGTTATCTGAGGATAGAAGTGGAGTATTTTTAAGAGGAAAATACACGCAGGTTAGATGAAAACAAGTTCTACTTATAATCCAGTAGCACAGTTGCTCTGCAACAGCGAGGCTTGTGCACTTGGAAGCTGTTCCAGTAATAGGTTCAACAGTGGGAGCTGCTTTGGAAAATGTCCAAGCCCATGGTCCTTTGCCATTAATGTCTCCAGGCAAGGTGGGCAAACTAAGCTGACTCCGACAGGGCAACACTAGCAAATTGACTTTGAACTGTTCAAGATGGAAATTCAACAGCAGGACCTGGTGTTTAGAGGCTGTGAGCCAAAGTTTCATCTATTTTCAGGATTTTAATTGAAATGAAATGGATCTTTCAGTGGGCTAGGGAGATACTCCAAGGCTCCATTTTTCACTTTCTTCCAAATGTCGCTTTACATAAATATTTTTAGCTTTGTTTTAAAACACAGTAAATCAAATAAATACATAATTATACATTGACACAATGAAACAGATTTTGCCTCAAAGTCACTAATTTACTTAGCAGAGATTATAAACATCAATTATAAATAAATATTTTTTACCTTGCTGTCGTCATAAAACTAGAGGGGAAGGAATAGGGACAAAGAGTTATTCTGGTTTGGAAGAAGAAGAGAAATAGCTGACCACAAACATATTTCCTATACATCAGAAAAGCTACAGATACATGATGCATTAAAAGACACGTATATATAGTTTACCCATTCAAATTTAAAAAGTAAGAAAACGACAATTTTTCTTGCATTTGAAAAATGTGTGTCTCAAATAATGGTAACTAAAGGGTTAGAAATTTGAATGTTGGAAGGGCAGGTTCCTGGGTCATTGGCTATTCTGAATTAGAGTTGCAACCTTTTCAGTTTTGTTGGGTTTGTTCAACGTCTATGAGTTGTTTTTTTAAAGTACCAAAAGGGTGAATTTTTTATTTGTTCATTTAATCCTTTAACAATAATCTGTTGGTTCTGTTTACATGTGCATAGCTTTGTGTGATGCCATCCCTTTCTGTTGTTGCTAAAAGCACACAGAGGAAGTCTGGAACATACTAATGCCCAAAAATATGTGCCTCTGCAGGTGAATGCCTTCTAGCGTTTTAATTTATTGGCAAGTTTGTCTTGGTCTCATCCTTGTTGAGCATTTTTATCTGTATTATAAAATTCTTTTCTTGTTTTTGACACTTGTTTTCAATCAGAGCCCTCTGAAACAAAAAAAAAAAGAAAAAAGAATTATTGCAGTGTTGGGATATAACCTGGTTTACGTTGGCTCCTAGGAGGCACAGTGGCTATTTCATTGACCTTTCTTTCATCCTTCATTTCATTTCTTACTTTTCTCAGTCCCATTCCCCCACCACTTAAAGAGGGTTGTCATAGACATATGTCCATTGAAGATTATGCAGTGGCAGTTTTGTTTCATGTTTTAAAATAGGTTATTATTCTTCTGAATTCACTGCTTTGAGCGGAAGAGGATGCATTATGCCCTGTAATTTTTAATTTTGACAGCACCGCTTTTTGAGTGTAGACTTGTAAGGTTACTTTTTACCTAATTCATTTGTGCTGACTCTGATGTCCCCTGATGTATTTTGAGACATACAGTACTACCAGAGAGCAAAAACTGTGTTGGAAAGCAACAGGTCAAAGTAATGATAAGACAGAGGAGAAAAGAGGAAAAAAGAAAAGTATGCTTGATAGGTTTTGTATTCCTCTCATCCTTCTTTAAGGTGGATAACTATACCACCATTTCATTTATTAACCTGATAGAGTACCTGTCAATGCTTAAAGGGTTCAGATCTAGGAGAGCACTGAAATAAGTATCTATCAGCAAGTATAAAGTCATATTTGCTACTCTGAATAACTGTGCTTACTAGCACTACACAGTGAAATTAAGAGAGAGTATAAATAAAAGAAAAAAAGACAGACAGACATCCCTACATAAGCCACCTCATACCTTCCAGGGATTGTAGAAGCAGTCTGAGTTACAATGATGTAAAACAAAATCGTGAGCAGGAGTTAAAATGGTGTAAGATAAGAACATGACTCCAGTTCACTGTGTATGCAACTCCAAAGGAACCAAATATATGTTTGTAGGATTTTTCTGAAAATGCTGTGCTTAAGATGTTTCATGTTGATGAAAGTATACTCAAAATAATAATAAAAAAAAAAACCCTGGCAGTTGTGAAGATGTGAAGAACAGAAAACATCAGTAAGGTGTATTTGGAAATATATTAAGCAGGGGGATACTTCAGCTAGCACAGGTGCACAGAAATATTGGCAGGTAAGAGTTCAGCACAGGAAATCAGCACATAACCTCTCTTTCTGCAGGAGGTAATACCTGAAGGCAGTATCTGAACTTCTTTGCATCCTCGCAGGGTAATATATTAATAACTGAAATTATTCAAATTTATGTAAACATTTCACAAGTAGCAAAATTCTCAATGTAAAAGCGATGATACATATTCCATCCCTGACACTGATATGCATGGTGAACTCACATCCAATCATTTCAGCCCCTTCCGTGTAGAAGAAACCTTCCCTAAGCATCTGCAAAGCAAATGCCTTCTGAAAACTCTCCTAAAAATCCCACTTTTCCATTGGCTGCTTACATACCGAAGCCATGTCTGTAAGACTGACTAATACAGCCATATTGTTTCTATGTCCTCCCCATATGTGTGTCTGCAGCCATCTGCTGTCTCTTGGCTTACACTGCTAAGTCCTTCAGAGAAGCGGGCTTTTTCTTTATGTTTGTATGGCACCCAGCAGAGCAAGGTCTTGGTCCTGATGAGGGCCCGTGAGTGATACAATCAAATAATAGATAAGTTAAATTACTAAATGAAATAAATTAAAATTTTGCTTTCAGTTCCACTGGATGCAATTCATTGTTCAGAAACAGTGGTTTCTGGTTTCAATGTCGGCATATGCTGTAGCCTATTCTGTGGCTGGCATAGATCATAAAAGAATTATGGGGATGTCAACCAACATTCAGCTGGTTCAAGATTAAACGGTATTGTATTTAATGGTGATTTAAATCTAGTATTTAATTGTTAGATTCAAAATTGAAACCTAAGTAAGTTTGTCACAAAATGGAAGCAGTAGCCACTGCTTTTTGCTGCAGGGAAATTTGCATAGAATTATATGAGAAAGCAATTTTTGCCGTGCGTCTCAATCTTGTTTGACATGTAAAATGCTACTGATATCTAGAAGGTATATTCTGCGTATATTTCCTGAATAAACACTTAAGTACTGGTAAGACTCTTATCAAGTCCCTGGCTCCAGGATTTCCATGTATCAATCTCATTTTTCCCATTTTCCTCATCAGAATTATTTTCTAATATATCCTGCCAAATTGCCAGGAGCTCGGGGGATGTTTCTCTAGTGCTCTTACTTTGAATACTGAAAGAATTGATAATGTGACTGGGCAAATTAATACAGGAAAAGTAGCTATTAACAAAAAAAGTTCAAGAAATCCCTGATCTACAAGGATCAGTGTAGTCTGGGAGAGTTTATATATTACATGTTTATATCATGACATACTTTTTTCATCACACTTTAGCCAACCTATCGTTGACCAGCATCAGACAAGACACCAGGAAGACTGGGCTGTTTCTCCAACAGAGTTCTGTCACTTTTTGTGTTACGTTTTAAATGCCAGTATTATTGCTTAAACACCTTAAATACCTGTAAACACTTTTCCCTTTGAAGATAGTTTCTTTTCCGCTGTACTTAACACTTGGTAGTACTGCCAAGTTAATTCATATTCAGGATTCAGCTCTAAGATGAATGGAGTTTTATGATTGTGAGTGTTCATGAATGAAGTGCTTGGATATATATTGTTGTAAGCTTTTCACAGCAGAGTTTGCTCTTCTTTTCTGCATGAGTAAAACAGACAAATTACTTATTTTTTCCTTTCATTTCCTAAGCAGTAAGACAGAAAACTAAATGGTATTATGAAAGAATGGTGTTACAGTCCTGATTGTGTGAGTTCATGTCCCTGTTTTCCATACCTCTGTGTTAAACTACATGTCATGTATTTTGGAGAAATATCAGTCTAAACTGATAAAAACAAGGTTGAGAAAGTGTGGTTTCTTCCAAAACTGTATTTCTTCAGACCTTGGCTTGTGTACAGTGCTACATTCCGGTGTCCTTACCATGTCCGCGAACCTTTTTGCAGCTTGCAAAGAGATCAGCTGTAAAAGAGTAGGATTGCAATGTCAAAACTGTAAAACTTTCTGTAATCTGTTCTTGAACGTGCTAACCATCTTTAGTTAGTCAAAGCTGCTTTTCTGAAACAGTAAAATTTGATGAAAAACGGGGTATGGTGGCAGCATCGCTGATCTCATTATGAGCTCAGGAGAGAAGGAAGGATATAAAAAATTTATTTCCATAGCTGTCTTTGTAAAGGTGAGAAGATAGATGAAAGGAAAGGCAATAAAAAGGGAAGAGTGAGCTTTTGACAAATGGAAAGCACCAGAACTGTGTAGATTGGTAGAAAAAATAGCAAAGAAATGGCAAATAATTATTCATAAAGGAATTAGTTTTCATGGCAAAAGAAAATAGGAAGTGTAACAATATAAGCAGAGTTCTGGATGTGGATAAGAAGATGAACATGAGAAACATAAATGTAAGAAGTCAAAGTGTTTTGCAGATTCAGTCTTGCCACAATAAGGGAAATAGTTGGAGATGTGTATATGGAGGCACTCAAATAGAGTCTTGCTTTGACTTGAGGCATAAATACTAGCCTGCTTCATATTGTTAGTGAAACGTAAATCAATGTGGCATCACAAATAATATGCTTCGCTTATTTGTAAAGCCCTGCATCATCTGGAATGTTGAAAGTGTAGAAAAGTTTTCTGAGGACCATGAGACTGAAGTTTCAGAAAGTATCATTAAGTTGATTTTCTGCCAGATTGCATCATTAAATTTGCACCTCTTGGTCTCCTGTGTCTCACGTATGGGATTCCTTTGTTTGATGTGCTGCTTTATTTGTTTTTTCTTCCTCATATTGCAGTTCCCAGTATTAGAAAATGTTGAGCTTAGATGCTTTATAGGACATGTTTTTGATAAGTTGACATAGATTTTTTTATTTTGGTTAGTAATTTAAATGATTTATTTTAATTTTTTGGTCAACTGGTTGACCTTTGAGCTGTGGCAGAATGAGTTTGAATCACTGTTCACGTGTTTCTGGTATTGTGTGTCAGATCAGCTGAAAGGTCAGTTTCTCAAGGAAGCATAGGCCATACTGTTTTTCTCTTGACTTACATTCGTCCTGTTCAAAGAATTTATAAGTCTCTGTTCACGCATAGCACAGATCAAATCAGCACTACTATTTGTACACAAAATATACATGGTGTCCAGGGTACTCACTTTCTCAGCACAGTGGAACACTAAAGTTGGCACTTAGAGAAAAGCACAGTCAATACTGTCTGGACAAGCATTGAGAGCATCTGCACAATGATGGTTATAAATCAGTTGTTTCATCTATTACTGCTAAAGAATTTGACTTTAGAATAATGAAAAAAATGGTTCTTTTTTTTTCTGAAGGGCTTTGTGATTTTGCTGCTTACCTTTACAAAGCATTAAAACATTCATAATTTGCAGAACAATTTTAGAAAGATAGTGTGAAAAAATCGGTCTCAGAAACGTTGATTAGAAGAGACCTCTGCTCGAGCTGCTACATAGAGCTGGATAATCACTAGCATTGGATTAGGTCAGTGGCTTTGAATAGATACTCTACCACTTCTACAAGTAACTTCTTCCAGTGCTGCACTGCTCTTCTAATGAAGAATAGTTTCCAAATGACCAGTTTGAACCTCCCAAGGGGCAATTTTGGGCCACGGTCTCTTCTATATCATCTGCTCATACTGGGAAGAGTTTGATTACATGATCTGTGTAGCTTATCTAGCTGCAGGCTCCCAGCAGATCTCCTTAGGCTCCTCTTTGCCAAAATAAACAAGTCCAGCTCCCTCAGCCTCTCCTTTAGACCTGTAACTGTCATAGTAGCCCTGCAGTGGACCCTCTCCAGTTTCTCAACATCCTTCTTGAGCTGGAGACCCAAAATATTATTCAAGGTGAGGGCTCACAAGTACTGAGTAGATAGGGGTAATGACTTTCCTGGTTCCGCTGACCACATTCTTCCTAATATAGCCCATTGCACTGTTTACATTATTTGTGATAAGAGAACTTTATTAGTTTATAAACAATTCAGCAGCCACTGTAGCCTCCAAATCCTTTCAGCAGGCCTGAAACATAGCAAGTTCCTTCCCTGTCTGCACCAGTGCGTTGGGTTTTTTCTCCTTAGGTGCAGAATTTTGCTCTTACTGACATTTCTAAAAGAGAAACCTCAAAAGGTTTCTAGTGCCTAGGCTTCCAGTGTCCCGTGGTGTTTCTGAATTGAAGTTCTACCAGTCAGCATGGCAGCCACACCTCCTGATTTTACCTCATCTGAAAATCTACTGAGAGTACATTCTGTCTCTTCATATGGGCTGTTGATGAAGATACTGAGCAGTATCTTTATAGCAGTCCTTAAGTTACTGTGCTTATTTCCAACCATCAACTGGACATCAAGTCACTGACTATTCTTTGAGTTTGGGGGTCTGACCAGTTTTCAGCCTACCTAAAATCCTTTTGTTCAGCCCATACTTTGTCATATTATCAATGATGATGCTTTTGGAAATATGTTAAAAGCCTAACTAAAGTAAAATTATATTGCATTCACTCCTCCCCCTTCATCTGCATGGCAAGTCATTTCATCATAGCAGGCAACCAGATTGGTCAAGCATGTTTTGCTCTTCAATAATCCTTCTTGACTTTTCTCGATTGTCTTGTCCTTTACATGTTGGAAATTGATTCCAAGAGGACATGCTTCATGATTTTTCCAAGGACTAAGGTGAGACAACAGTTGTATCGTTTCTTAGATCCTCCTTCTCCCTTTTCTTTAATACGAATGTAAAATTAACCTTTCTCCAGTCATTGAGGATTTCCTGTAATAGCAGTGATTCTTCATGGATGATCACCAGTGGTGTTGCAATCACAATGTCAGGATTTTCAGCACCCATGGGTGTATTCCTTGTGGCCCCATGTATTTGAATGCATATTGCTTCTTCAGGTATTCATGGAACTATTTCCCCCCCGCCCCGCTTTAGCCATCCCTCTCCTTCCCAAACTGTATGTGCAGAGGCCTGGGAGCAGACTTAGAGGCAAAAATGGTATTGAGGGCTGCAGGCTTTTCTGTATCATCTATCATTATCTTATCTCCCCTAGAAAGCAGCAGACCAGCATTTTCTTTGAACCTCCTATTGTTGCTCTCATACTTGTAAAATTCCTTCTTGTTCCCTTTACTGTTCCCCATTAATTTTAGCTCCAGCTGGATTTTGTTCTTCCTAGTTTTGTTCCTGTGCCCAAACAATGATTGTGTGCTTTGTTTCCCGTCATTGTCTCCACATATGTGCGCTCCATTTCCACCATTTCCATCTCCATATGTGCTTTTCCCATTTTAGTTCATTAAGAAGCTCCTTACTCAGCCAAGTGATACTTTGTGTATATGTGCCACGTCCTCATGTATTTCTGGGTTAGGTCTCTTTTCCATGGCTGACAGTCCTCTGCACTAGATTTGCAACTCTGTTGGCGAAATGCTATTCCCCATCTTTTCTAGGTAGACCTGTTCTCTAAGTTGTCTTTCCTCATCAAATTGGGTGCCACAAGCAAAATAGTGGAAGCTCAGCTAGTGCTACCAAATATGTGGCCATGTGTAGTTTACTGGATACATCTGCGGCTGTCCAAGCTTTTTTCCCTTTTGCTATAGAATTAGAGAGAAACACTGCCAGGACTCCTGTCCCCCAGGAGCCCTGCGGTTGCTTTTAAACTGGAATGGTTTTACATCACTGGATCATTGGTGTATGCATGAATAAACAGGAGAAAAGTCAGAACATTAGGTGACCTCAGTCTTTCTTTCAGCAATACTGGAAGAAAGTCACCAGCCACTCACTGTCACTCACCATTTTCTCTTGATAGAAAATCCAACCTGGATTTTTGCCTTGGGGGAGCTTGTTCTTCCCTCTGCTGCCTGGGCCCTGTACCACACTGGGCATCCTTCCTGCTGCCAAAAGTCCCAAGCTTCCCGTTTCCACCCTCTTAGGAGTGCATGCCTTCTTCCCACTGGGTCTTGCCTCAGTTGCACTTTCCCTGTCAGTTGTATGAGCTTTTACACCTTAAAACATCCTGTCAGTCACCGGTCTGTCACCCCTGATGCAATACAACGTATTTGCTGCTGCTTGCAGGGCTTCACCTGCTGCTGCAGCAACTGCAGCAGAGCAAACCTTCCCCCAGGGAGGTCACCCTCAGCGTGCACAGAGGTTGCGACAGCACTGCCAGTGACAGCAGGGGCAGGGATTTATGTCTTGTAGCAAATCATCACGATTTGAGTGTTGTCTTCTTAAGCAAACAGCACATCTGGGTCTCCCATGTGTCAAGTGCCAAGTTAACTGTCTTGCTTATTGGCACATCCCACTGGCAGCACTCCTTGGTGCCCTTCCTGAAGGTGCCAGATAAGTCAGGAACTCGAAATGCATTCATGTAACCTTGTGCAAGATTTCCCACTTGGCAGGAAAGCCTCCTTTGGCACCTCCTTTGTGAGTGCTGGGTCTGCTGAATGTTTCTGCTCCCCATGCTGGATCCTGGTGAGCTACAGTGGATGTAGTTTACTCAGTACCCATCTCATTTGCCAAATGAGGAGGTACTATACCATACAGCTGAAAAGGTTAGTTTCAGAATCTGTTCAAGTGGATAGAGCTGTCCAAAAGCATTTTAAGATCAATTTACTGCGCTTCTCATCCATGAATGAGAAAAAAATAGTCTGGGAAACATGGAAATAATTTTTCATATTCACTTGTAGGAGATAAACTGGGTTTCAGTTACTGGCTAATGATTTTAGAATTTCATTATGTTATTTTATAGTAAAATACTCAAATATTGATGCCTTTCCCTATCTTACAGCTGCACTTCCAGTGCAGGGGTAATCTAAAATTTATGGTAGATTATTTTTTGCAGTCGCTAGCTGTATGTGCTGGGAACAGGTTTTCTGCAGGGACATTGCTTGAATAGAAATATCAATGCAGATATGCTTGTATAGGCTGTGACAGAACTGCAGACTTTTGCCAGGCTGGATGTGGTTCTGGGCAACCTGATCTAGTTCATGATGTCCCTGCTCATTGCAGGGGAGTTGGATTAGATGGCCTTTGAAGGTTCCTTCTAACCCAAACTATTCTGTGATTCTATAAATGAGATTACTCTTTGACCAACTATAAATTTGCAACATAAAATCAATCCCATTGAGGCTTACGTGGTCAAAGTGTAAAATGAGGTGAGAGTATATTAACATAAGAAAATAGCAAAGAAAAAGTGTTTAGTGTCTGCAGACTGTAAGTGGGAGGAAAAGGTGTGTAGGGGAAAAGGTGG
>NW_009909511.1:81748-144952 GCF_000696875.1 Nestor notabilis
TCTTGCAAAATGCTATTGTTAAATTTCTTCCTATTTATCAATTGCTTTTGTATATATGCTGCATTGGTACAAAGTTTCCGTTCCTTAGCTCTCAACCAGTTTCTGAGGAGGTTAAGGTAATCTTTAGATCAAGATTGGTTCATTCTCTTTATTCTTGCTGATCAGTTTTGGATTTTATTTTTTTTTTCATTTGAACTGTAATTCACACGCTGATGTTCAGCAGTCTCCATCAAACAAGGCTACAATGGAACTGCAAAACTAAGAAAAATGAGAGACTAAACAGTTACTTTTCTTTTATTTGAATATCTTGAATTCAGTTGCATACTTAAGCAAACATAAAAACTGCATAATACTGTTTGTGACTAAGCTTCGAAGGAACTTTTCCAAAGGAGTGCTGACCTTTCTCTGCAGAGTAGCCTTCAAAGTCAAGACTGGATGCATTTCTAAACCAGCAAACAGAGGAGTTCAAAGAGGAATTCGTAGCTGAGATAGTTCCCATTGCTTAGCCAGGGCATGTGACTAGATAATAATGTTTCTCTTCAGCATTAAAATCAAGAATATTTTTTGATTCGTATTCTAAATTACTCAATGCTTTTAAACATAACATGATCATTTAGAGTAATCACTTACAGTACATGAGTTTTTGCCTGAATATTACAGAAGATGTATAGAAGTGCAGGTTTTTCATGCAGATAGAGCACGATACAAAAGTAAATATGCCAAAATACTTGGCAGTAATGCATCCTTAAGGTATGGTATTAGGTCTTATCAAATATATGTTTTGAAATAATGATAAAAAATAATAATTCTGAGGTTTCAAAGGAATTGCTGTGGAAATTACTCTGCCAGAAATAAGTTTTCTCATCTGGTGAGTTTTTTACCACCATTGCTGGGGTAATGTGGTACTGTGGTACTGTGTTTGCACAAGCAAAACCAGATAGCTAATCTGCCAAATAAATACAAATTGTTCAACTGTCTTGGGTCCATGTAGAGAGATTTTTATTTGACTTCTTAGAAGGAAAAAGAGTAGTATTAACAAACACTGAAACATTGAAACCAAAGCCTGTTATTGCCATGAAATGACAAAAGAATTTAAAATTATTTTGAGAGATACAGTTAGAAGGTGATGCTCTTTATTTCCATGATTTTGTCAAGAACCAAGGATTAGGAAAAATTAGAAGATGTTTAAGCTATCTGGGGTTAGCTTGCCACTTTTAATGTGTATTATAGAAAGTTGAGGGGGCTTAATGCTAATAATCTCTTAATTGTAGGAGGAGGAATTGGAGGCCCAGATTTCATTCCTACAAGGACAACTAAACGACTTGGAAGCCATGTGCAAATACTGTGCAAAGATGATGAACACACATCTTGGTAAGTGTGGTACCCTGTATTAACCTGTAAATCTTTGTGAAGGCTCTTTTCATGTTTGTATTAGAACAAAAATAATATTTATGTAATACAGTACCTATTATTATATAAGCCATGAAGAAGATTGATCTGATGTACCCAGTTTTCTGTTAATGCTGCCAACCACTGTATCTTTATATTGTCATAGTTTTAAACTTGGGAGTGTGATATCCACTGATGATGCTAAAAAAAATCATAGAGGCATTTTGGCATAGGTGCCCTGTCTGTTTCTAAGATTTTTTGTATTGTAAGGAATATTGTGGAGCTCACAGCCTGTGAGCTTACACTTTTTAGGCCCATTTGCAGTTCAACAGTCCCAGAATGGTACTTGATGGGTGCAGTGATAGTTATATAAAATTAATATGCTTTCATTAAGTGAACATCTTCACAGTCTATGAATATTTCTCTGCCAGGAGGAATATGGTAAGATGCAAGTCAATACATTGGGAAAAGAGTCAGCAAAGACTCTAACCTAAAATTTGACTTAGATATTGCAAAGGCACATCAGAGAAAATAAATAAAGAGCTTCAATCACCTCAGGTGTGAATATGCGTAGATATGCTTTGATAAAAGCAGCATTTTTAAACTGTATTGAACAGCACTCTGACATTTAGTATATTTAGTTATGTGAAAAAGCATTGCTGTTAAGAAATCAGGACCCAACTGCAATAATTTCAAGGCTTCTTTACAGCCTGCAACAGTTAAACAAAATAAATTAAAGTTGAATCTTTCAGTGGGTAGAATTAAGTATATGATACCCGAGTTTGCCAGGTCAAAAACATCAGATGTGAAAGCCATATTATACTTGTATTTACATTTTCTTTTTTGTGGGTGTTTTAGTAGCCACTGTTATGAGCCTAGGTGAAGCTATGGTGTTACTTGAAGGTTTGGAGACACAGCCTTCAAAAACCAAATGTAAACCTCTAACCCCAGCAGCTTTAGTTTGATGTATTGTATTGCTTCTGTGAAGGTGCATGAGCAGTGATGAGTCTAGAAGCAAGCAAAAGGAATAAATTATGAGCTACTGAAATGATGGGGAGAAGATTAGTGTGTCAAGAAGAAAAGCTGAAGATTCCTTCCGTTATGAAAGAAGATGAGTGTTTAGGAGGGGTATCAGTTCAAGTACAAGCATAATTGTTTCACCAGCTACAGCCCCGGACTAGAGATCAGAATAAACGCAGACAAAGACACTTGGAATAGTCAGCCTTTTGGTGCTGGGTCCATGAAGTGAAAGCAAAAGATTTGTGATAATATCCAGGTGTTAAATTCTTCTTCCTGGGTATGTTAGAAACAAAAACATTTAGGGCCAATAGTATCCCAGGAGCTATGTGTTACCCTTTCAGGCCAGGCATTCCGTATACACCTGGGGCTACAGTTGCACCATGGCACTCCTGCAGTGCTCTCAGAGCCTTCCAGCCTAGTTTCTTCTAAGTCCCACTATAGTTACTTCTTCAGAATACTCCTGCATGTCTTGTTAACATCATGGCCTATTAACTTTGTAAGTTTGGGTTACACTAATGTGTTTAAATCCTATAGAGATTAACAATTACACACAATAAACTGAGCACAAGGGAGACTGAGATACCACCAACCTTCACAGCTTCTGTGCTTGTAGCAAACTGGTGAAATTAGGTATCCCCAAATCAGCCAGCAGATGATCCATGGGAAGGCAGGAAAAAAGCACCAGGATTCCTGATGGTCTGACCTGTGCAAAATCCCTTATAATCTGAAATCTGTCCATCACGTTCATCTGAGCAGCACATGCCAGCAGGCTGTTGAAGAAAATGGATTCTCTGTAGCATCACAGAACACCCCTTGAGGTTTATCTCCAGTGTCCATCCACTGCTCGGGGCTTTGGAGAATAACAGCAAGATAAACCTTGGAGCAAATCTCTTCCATTTCTGGGTTAAGGGAAAAGTTAGCAGGGGCTGCTACTGCAGCTGGTCTGATTCTCCCCCAGGTATCTCTTACCCATGAAAATCGCTTCATTTGAGAGACTGCAGAGCAGATAATGATGAGTTATATGACTCCTCTTGTCATCTGCCCTGACACTTAACTTTAAGGATATTACTTCTTCCTGTGAGGCTGATTTTTTCTGACTTCACCACTCAGCTTTTGGCTCTTGTATCATTCTTGATAGCAAGGTTGAAAATCCTCATTTAGCTTACCTATACACAGTCATTAAGTAGTCTCTCAACACTGTCTTTTTAAGGACATTTAAAGATTCATTTTATACGGGTTGCTTTTTGGATCTGATCATTTTTGTGATCTTCCTTTGAATTCTTCAGGGTTTTCATGCACCTTTTGAAGTGGCTTAATCAGATCCGGATATGCTGTATCAGCACTGGGCTCAGCAAAGTGGTTACTTAGCAAAGGAAAGGTCATCTCTACTCTTATGTGGCATTCCTCTTTTTAAACATTTTTAACGTAGCATCACATTAGTGATACAGTGATAGATGGAGGTGAAAATCCATTATAACCTTTGCAATTTGATAAAACAGCTTTTTAAACAGAGGGATTTATCCTGTAGGTAAATCAGGAAATGTTTATTTTTGTATGTTTTCTTTGCATTTCATTAGTAAGCTTACAACAATGCATATCCAGTGACCATTCACAAGAGAATTATTTAACTGGCACTAGAAATCAGAATGTCAAACAAGTACAGAATGTTCTTTTTGCAGTTTCCAGTGAGACAATTCAGAAATTTTTTGTCTGTCTTTTCTCAGGTCCTTTCCCATGCAAGGGGCATCCTGATGACAGTCAGGTGCATTTACTTCATGACAGAAGGGATGTGTATTTTAGCTGAGAAGTGTCAAAATGACCACAAAGTCATCTATTCTGTTTTGAATCCCTAGTAATTAATAATCTATTTGTATCAAATCCAGTTATACCAAGTATATTTTTATATGATGCCTTTTTTTTAGAAAATAATTTTGTTTAATTAGAAGTATCTCCTCTTTGCTCTATAATGATAATATCTTTTTTTGCCAAGAGCATTTCTATAGGTTTCAGCAGGTATCTGCTAATACCGTATTTTTTTTTTGCATAGAGCATGAGGAAAGATGACATGTTTTATTTTGTTCATATACTCAAAGATGCTTTCATTAAATGTTTATCTCCTTCTGTAAATAAACCACACTGTGTACCACACAGCAACGGCATAATTAACTGCTTGTAATATCAGGGCATGTTACCATGGGAATGAATGATGGTTCCGAAATATTACTGCTTAGTGCCATATGTAGAAATTAGAAATAGGTTTTTGATTATGAAAATGGAGGAAGTCATTCAGTGATTTTTGTCTCCTTCTTAGGGCTTTTCATTAGAAATAGCTATGATTTTTTTCCCCCCTCTTCCTTAACCACTGAAGAACTGCTCAGGTGGAATGCCTTGTAATGCCTCCAAGGACAAATACTGAAATTTTTATATGTAAAATGGCCAAGGAGAAACCAGATTTTAGTTCTGTTCCCACCCTTTTTCACAAGCTTGTCATACCTTTCAAAAAACACCCCAAAAATCCTGCGTTTAATTTTTCCATTAATGAAATGAAGATACATCCAATCTTGTAAGCCTGTCCTGAGGCTTTGGTCGCAGTATAAATGCAGAATATTACTTTGCTGATAGGGAAAGACTATAGTTGCCATAGCTATTACTGCTCCAGATGCATGTTCTTGATGTTACTTTTTCACATACACTGGCCAATTTTAGGAAATAATACTGTCCCTGGTGTATTCAGTAATATGGTAATGTTCTTCAGCATTTTTTCTTTCTGATAGCACACATGAATACCTCAAGGCTCAATGATTCAGAAAGCCATAATATACCCGTTAAGTACTGCAATATTATAACCTGTCATAATGTTATTTACTTTTTGAAGAATTTTGATTGCTTCTTCCTTTCTTTCACTGTGTGGAAAGAAAAGCATCAAGCTAGCAAGTGCATTCAGAAGAAGATTTTCCCTGATAAATGTGACTTCTGTCTGATGCCTTAGAGCAGGTCATGAATAATTTTTCTAAGAGACATGCACCCAAATATCAATCACAGGGCTCCACAATATCCACTGAAGGCCCCTTTCTTGTCCTTCATATTTGTAGAAATGAGTTTGAGATATTAGTTCAACATGAAGTCAATCTGGAGGATCTCAAAGAGCAAATCTTCTTTATGGCCTAGGCTCAAGCCAATACAGCACTGTTAAATGGCAGTTCAAGTGACACCAGTTAATGACACTGCCATCTGACACCATCTGTTATTGTAGTATCTTCAGGATTTGGGCCATGTCAGCACTGGCCCAGGATTAAAGCACAGCCTCCTAACAAAAAATAAATGGAAACCCTGGGGAAGTAACAGTCCTCCATAGGCAAGTACTAATATGAGAGATTGTGAAGGGTGTTTATGAGGTTGGCAGGTTTTTCTGCAGACAGAAAAGTGCTAAAGCTTAAAATGTCTTCTGTTTATAAGGGACAGGAACCAATTCATCACTGTTCCCTAAGATAGAAGAACCTACCATTTGTTTCTGAGGGAGACAGTTTCAGACCTCCAAGTGTGTGAAAGTTTACTAAATAATTACACATGTAGTACAGGAAGTCCTGTTCCTACGAGGCAATTTAAAGGAACATTGGTTCAGTATTAACTTGGATATGGGGATCTTTATATAGAAACCATTTCTTTTTTGATGGGCAGTTTATCAGGTTATGAAAGTAGAGAAACTAAGGTCATTCCACAGTTGCTTTTGCTTAAGGGCAGCAGTATGTAAATGCAGAGGTTGCTTCCCCAGCTAGCTGAGATTCAGAAGCAATTTAGCTGCTTTCTCACAGCATAGTGCCTCAGCTAATAAGCCCTGTGGACTCATACCGTCTTTGCACAGTTAGCTCACAGGGTTCTGCACAACACCCTAGAAGTATGTGCAAAGGTACCCAATTATACAGAAGAAACATAAGTCTGCCCAGTTTTATTAACTTCATACCAGTACTGCTGAACTTGAGCAAGCTGCTAGAGACATATTTGGGTGGGTATCAGAAATATGTTGCTCAGTATCTAGATTTTTAAATCACTTCCTGTCTTGGAGGCAACATTGCAAATACCTCTCGCCTCTCACCCACATCCAGTAATTTTATTCTTAAGCATGCTGGCTCTGCTAAGCCAAAGCAAATAAATCTTTCTCTGAGCTACCCATATAGGGCTGGTTAGGTTGTCCTTACGGTGCATTTTCTAAGATGAATTCTGCTATCTGTAATATGTTACTATGTTCTTCACCAGTATTCCAGTACCTCTCTGCCCCTCCAGTTATGGCTTATTTACAAAATGCCCAGAAGTTACGGCATCGCAGTAACAAAAAAAAGAAAGCTAGTCTTTAGAGAGCCCTCTGGATGGGATCACAGGACGTGTCCCTGCCACAGCCATCAGGCAATGCTGGCAGTTGTAAGTTTCACTTAAACTTACTGCCTGGCATCTCCCACACAAACATTATTTGGAAGACTTACCAAACACAGTTCAAAGCCACCTTGTCACTGTGATTATTGCAAACATCATGAGCAAGGATGGAAAAATATAAAAATAGAGGAATAACAACTTACAGGATGTAGTTGCTAGTATAATTATAGTTATTTTGTGAAATAGAACCTTTAAAGGCTTAATTAGACTACCTTCATCCATCCCAATTTTAACAGTCAATGCAACTGTTACAGGGATGCATTTCATTACAAGCATCATTTGCACTGAGGAAAGGAGGGATAAAGTTGACTTAATTACTAATTATTTAGGGGCTGATACATTGCCCAGTATAGATCTGGATGCAGTGCTTATTAAATGCATGCAACATAGTTCTAAATTATTGTTCTATGTATTGTGATGAGATGAAAAGTTATGACATTTGAGTAAGGCTAAAATAAAATGGAAATTATTCCACTGCCCTGTGTTCAAATGAAATACTTTAGCATTTGTTGAGGAAGTAAGTGCATTAAATAAGTTCTCTTGTGCTTGGGGCATAAATAAAATAATCCATAGTTTATAAACCCAGTGTGATTAGAAAGGCTATAAGTAAAAAAGGCCACATCAAACACAGCCCCATGAGTCTAAAACTAAGGAGATTGTTCCTTTGGTCGAGAATATTGATGTAAAATAACCTATAAAAACAGCTTATAAATAAAGAACATGAACAAATTTATTAAATCAAGTACAGGAATGGTTACTGGGAAACAACTATCTGCTGTATAGCATGACTTTCAGTCTCTCACTTCTCGTCATGATATATATATTTATCTGTAGGAAGAATAAAAGAGTAATTCTTCATGCCCCGTGAATTTTAACCACCTTTTTGTCCCTTGAGGGTGACTCTTGAGGTCAAAAAACACAGTTCAACTGATAGAGAGCTACTTTCTTTCTACAATAACCATGCCAGTCCTGAAAGTCCAACTGTGGTAGGCACCTACAGATGCTTTCATCCCAGTAGTCTGAGTGAAAATGAGATTCAGATAATGAAGTTTACGCACCACATCATTACCTAGTTAAAGCTTTCTCTGCAACTTTCAGTGAATTCCTGTTCAAATATTTACTTCCATTGGCCTCTTATTCCTTCTATTTGTGTGGTGAATATTCCCTGCTGCTGACAGCCACTGACAACCCATCCTTTTCTTCCTGGCATCTCTTAGACATTGGTTTCTCTTCTGATGTCAGCTTTAGAGGAATAAAACCTTGGCAGAAGCTAAAATCTGGTGTGGCCAAATCGTTAATTTCACCATTATTTCTATAAAGGTCTTTGGCATTACTACAGCTGAACCTTACCATAGCCAGTGGCTTGCTTATTATTATATCCTTCAAGATCTACCTTTAATTTAAATCATGTAGCTATGTGGTGACGAACCAGGTGAGCAGGAACATATATGATACTTTTCTTTCACTCTTCATATGTTGTTCAGCCTTTCACAGTTGTCCATCATGTTTAGAATACATGGTACCATTAGAGGAAGGGCACAAAGCTACTTGAATGATCCCAGACAACAACTGTTTTCACTAAAGAGGACTGCAGTAGGTAAAAGGACGAGGTGACATGGAAAAGTGCCCAGCTTCAGAACAGGGCCGCAGCATGACTCTAAACTGTACAGAGGTAGCAAACAGAAAATCAGTTCATTTATCAAATCTGTGCAAGCCATTCAAAAGTACAGGAACTAAATCAAGGCAGAGGAAAATGTCTTTCCTTTAACATGCGTTTCTAATTATTTTTATTAACATGACTGTAACCACATTTCAGTGCTTGGGTTGACTTGCCTTTCAGTTACAATCCAGGCACAAATCCAGCACTACTGTCAGTAATCCACTCCTAAGGACTTCTGAATAAGTGGTACAAATATGTCGCAGGGCTTGCAGTATCTTTTTTTTTTTTCCTTTTAAACCACTTTAAGTCCAAGTCTCTTCTAAGAGGCAAAACAGTTTCATGTGCAACTCCAGATACTACTGAAGAGATCTACTGTACAATTCATTTATTTCTGGCATCCAGCTTCTCAGGCAATGAAACAGAAACTGCAGTCTTCTTACCCTACACCCAGATAACCTCCATGGATACTTAAACAGTCTTTAATAGCACAACGCTGATCCCAGGAGTACTGCCACCTCTCCTCACACCACGTTTGACCCTACTATGTTCTTCTATATAGTAGGTTAGAAACAAGTTTGTGATGAACAGAGAGAACATAATTAATAGACTGAGATTTCTTCGATGAAGGAATAACCACAAGGTAATCATTAAAGTCCCAAAAAATTTACAAAAAAAAGTTACACAATACATGTGAGTGATTAACACAAAATAGTTTGAATGACACAGTGAGGTTGATAAATCAGCCTAATTCCCTGGCCTTCTTTCCTAGAGATGTCACTTCAAGTGTCTTTGTTATGTCAACCTCTGGCTTTAAAGAGAACTGAAAAGTCTGATACATGATTTCTTTGTGTATACAAATTGAAAGCTCCTGTTTCAAACTGTGTATTGCTTCTTAGTAAAGAGTAGTCTTTAGTTCCTATGTTTTTAGCTTTCCTTCCAGGTTAGCAAAGCTGTAGGAAATGTACTGTTTACTGAGCAGCAGCCACAATAATTATGCCAGTAGCATGTATTGGATGTACATGTTATCTCCTGTGTCAGTATCAGTTTTCTTCATTGATGTTCAGTTCACGTCAGAGGAAACAACTATTCAAGACTTAAATCATGGGTAATCTGTAGATTTTAATCTGAAATAAGTTGCAACATCCTTTTTTTCTAAATGGTAGCACAATTTCACCAGAGCCATAGCACAGAAAACTGAATATTTTTCAACTGAGAAATGTAAACTAACCTTTTACATGTGTTCTGGTTTCAGCTGTAACAGTTATTTTTCTCCTTGCCAGTAGCTGGTGCAGTGCTGTGTTTTGGCTTCAGTCTGAGAACAACGCTGATAACACACCGATGTTTTAGTTGTTGCTCAGCAGCACATGCCCTGACCAAGGACTTTTCAGTCCCTCATACTCTGCCAGTGAGGAGGAACACCAGAAGCCAGGAGGAAGCAGAGACAGGACACCTGACCCAAACTGGCCAAAGGGCTATTCCATACCACAGCACGTCATGCCCAGTATATAAACTGTGGGGACTTACCCGAAGGGCAGATGACTGCTCAGGTCAGGCTGGGTATCATAGAATCATAGAATGGTTAGGGTTGGAAAGGACCTTAAGATCAGCTAAGTGAGCAATTGTATTGTGCATCACTTTTTTTTCTGAGCTTTCATTTTTATTCTTGTTGTTTCCTCTTCTTATTGTTGTTGTTATTATTATATTGGTATTCTTTCTACTATCAATATATTATACTTTATTTTAGTTATTAAATTGTTCTTATCTCAACCCATGGGGTTTACGTTCTTTTGTTTCTCCTCCCCATCCCATCCAGAGGGGAGACAAGAGAGGGTTGAGAAAATGGCTGCATGGTTCGGACTTACTGGCTGGGTCTAAACGACAACAACATGCAATATTTCAACCAAGAATTTTCCAGTATATTGCTATTTCCATGGGCAAAACTTGCACAAAGAAAAATCAACACACACCCTCAATACAAGTTACTCAGTTATGGTTATTAAATATAAATTAACCAGGTAAATATTTAAACAATTTAATATTGATGTACCTGATCCAAAATGCAGAAGTTGTCTGAGGAGTTAATGTACATTCTTTGACACTCAGTCTTTCAAGAATAAAGTATGCAAACATAGCCTTTTATAATACAGTCTTTACAGTGGAAAAGAGCATAAAATGCAACAGGGTGTGCTTCTCTTTCTTACATATAGAAATAACCAGATGCATGTTTAACACCACATGAGTTTCTCCACACAGGTCAAACACTGGAATGAAATAATTTATATGCTTCATTGTTTCCAGAAGTCCTCACCATAAGCAATTAGGTTGACAGAACAGTAGAAACTAATAACTGCAACAGTGTTTTTCATACAGACAAGGAAAACTAAACAATAGTCAATTAAAGGAAAATACCTGGTGATATATTCACAAGTATTTATTAACACAGGTTGAGATAGCATCATAATTCAAGACTGGAGAAAATTGTCTCATAGAAAACTTTAAAAACAGTTTTCACAGTTTGTTGTCATTTGTTCTATATGTGAAATGCATCATAGCAAATCCCTGAAGAATGTTTTGAATGGCATTTCAGGCATTTATGGATGTTTGCTTTCAAAATGCTCAATCTATCCAGGCTTTTACGTTGTATTTACTGCAGTGGTATTTGAGTAAATCATTCTACTTGTAAAATCAGAAACAGTTGTAATGAGTTTAGCCATACAAGGAGAAAACCCTATATTTTCAAAATCCTGACATGATATACAGTAACTGTCTTTTACACTACTGTAGCAATTTTAAGGTGTAATGTCTGCAATCTATTGCAGTATGAAGCATAGAATTATAGAATCATTCAGGTTGGAAAAGACCTTTAAGATCATTAAGTCCAAGGGTAAACCTGGCATTGCCAAGTCCACCACTAAACCATGCCCTTAAGCACCAGATCTTTTAAACAGCTCCAGGGATCGTGACTCAACCAGTTCCCTGGGCAGCCTGTTCCAATGCTTGACAACCCTTCTGGTGAAGACGTTTTTCCTGCTATCTGATCTAAACCCCCCCTGATAGAACCTGAAGGCCATTTCCTCTTGTCCTATCATTTGTTACTTGGGAGAAGAGACCAACACCCGCCAGAGTCCTTTAGATCACAAGGAAGTGAAAATGTATAGTTTCCCTTTAGGAAAAGTTTCAATTTCTTATGGCTGTTAAGTCACTTACACAGAATGAATTTGTGTTTGCTTGTCACTTTACACCAGAGTAATTTTTCTATCTCTAGTGAATGTAAAGAGCAACAGGACGAGAGAAATTCTGCAAGAGGAAAGAGAGAAAAAAAAAACCATGCTTTTAACTTCAAGAAAAATATGTTGCTTGGAGGTTCTGAGGGGCTGGTGGTCCTCGCAGATGTTTGTAGTCATGGGTAAAGGCCTTTAGTGAGCAGAATGGAAATGGGGGAACATGGAGCACGATAAAACAATAGCTACTGCACAGATGTCATTTGTCTTAACACTGATCAGTACTGTACATTCATGTGAGGAGTGTGGGATGATACAGTCTATCATCACCAGGAGGGCCAAAATTACTCCCGAAAAAATTGGCCCTTCATAGGAAGAGCATGCTCTGTCACCTGCCATGATGGGAGGCAGAGTGCCGATGCTCTTTCATATTCTCTTTGAAAACACAGGACATCTGGGAATACACTCTTGTCTTGGTACTCCTTGGCACTGCCGTGGACGTAAGGTATATGTTAAATGTCCTTTGGTTATCGTGTGTAAATTAGAGTTGATGATAGTTAAGAGCTGATCTTGCCTTTGAGCAAGGGATGAACAAAACTGTCTCATGACCCTACCAACTTCATTTCCTGTACATCTGCGATTCTGTGCATTGCTGTGAGTTGATGGTTGGTGACTTTTTGCTGCATATTGCTTTGATGTCACAAGCATTACTGTGCATTAAATATTGATAAAATGTTGATGCTGCACACAAGATATTAATCAGAAGTATGTACTATAGAAGTACATAATTTATATTAAAACTTATTTAAAGAAAGTGATACTTCACAAAGAGTTTAATACTTGAGATCAAGATCCTTAAATTCTTTAACACTCAAATGTTGCTGAGTGGTGCCTTTAATATAATGTACAATTGTTAAAATAAGAGTTGACGTTCACAATGAGATAGATAAATGAAAGTTTGGCTACTTAGTGGTGTTGCCTTCATGAACACTTAGATCAGACTCCATTGTTTGAGAAGGAGATTTAACTCCTTGCATTTGTATTTTTAATGCTGGAAAGAAAATGCAGTATTTGGAGACATCCCAAGCTGCATTATAATATCACTACAGTGCAGTCTTCCTAGAAAGGCCACAAACCACTATTAAGTTCTAGATTTTCTGTTCCAATTCTAAGGAGAGAGCACATTTTCCTGCTTAGATCAAGTTCAGATAGGAATAAAGTATTCGTTGTGAGAAGAAAGAAAAACTGATTTTCAGAAGCTAAATTCCCAGTCCATCCTTCCAGCCCTCTAATGTTAGCAAAAAAGCAGCCTTGCTATCTGTGCAGGAGATGTTGGAAGCATTTTCTGTAAACCCTGATGGTATAAAAATGATCATACAGAAGGACTGGAATATGAGACCAGGGACTTGACTGTGCTTTGACATCTCTGAGAACCTAGGAATTGTTTTGCTTTCCTTCTTTTGAAAAACAAGGAGGTGAAGTAATACACTCAATTCTACCCTTACTGCTGCTTACCTTGACAGTGAGAAAGCACTTTTGCATTCTGAGCTTGAGCTGTCTTCTCAGTGGTGGAAAGCAAGGGCGAAAAAAGTCAATTTAACATGATTCCAGCCCTGTTGATTCTTCACAAGTCATTGATCTGGAACTAGTAGTAGAAAGGCAGCTATTTCATAATAAAGTTTGCAGCTATTTCAAGTTAGCTCCTCTCAGCAGAAATCATCTTCCTGGAAAGGCCCCACAGAGACTGGCTTAAAATAGATATCATTAGGAAGGAGATGCACTGCAAAAAGGCAGTGGTACAGGAGAAAACAAAGAACCTAAGAGAACAAGGAGCTTATAGTTATTTCTGGATTCAGTTTCCTCCCCCTCCACCTGCTGTCATGTCAGTATAATGTTAAGTCCATGTTGTGCCTTCATCCTTCTGGGCTGTAGCTCTTCCTACCTCCTGCTTCTCTGGTGGAAGGGAAAAGGTACAGGTCTGTCTTCTAGGTGGACAGATGCGAAGGGATCACTACTTGACTCATTGTTTTTTCTACGTTTTGTAGAAGAGAAGAACAAGAATGCCATCATTTGCATGCTTCTTCTCTAGTTATAGATGGCTTTGAAATATATCAAGGCAGCTGATCATGGTCTCTCTGAGGAAGTAGTAATTGATTTATTGATCTAATATCTATAAAACATAAATGAATCTTCTCATTTGACAGTAAGTACCCAAAATTAATTCTAATCAGTTATATAAAATGCATCCCTTGGGTTGTGAGTCCTGTTCGAGGGCAGCCATAATAGTAGATAATGTTGCTGACTTCTGAACAGAACAACTGAGTTTACAGCTCCAGTATTTCTGAGGCTTAGTCAAGAATACAGTTAGGGTATGACAGTGCATTTTGTGAAACTTAGAGGTTTGTTAGTACTATGTTGAAACAAATCCAGAATCATGTAATGGCTGTCTGGGATCTCCTGCATCTCACAGCAGTGCTCCGACCACCAGGTGACAGGTTGCAAAATTCACCTTTTATTTTCCTCTGGTAAGAACTTCACTGAAACAGACATATTTTCTTTTTCTGCAGAAAGCATTTAGCATCAAGTAAATGAAATCCTGATGAAAGAAAAAAAGGCAAAAAAGGTAGCCAGAAATATTTGACCTTAGCCTTAGCCTTCTAAGTACTGTAGGATTTTGTTAACTTTTGAATGACTAGAGCTATCCTAGTAAGATATTTATAGCAGAGAGTCAAACTGGATTCAGTTTTGAATAATCCAGAAATCACATAATCAGTTTGTTTGATTCATTGTATCAGTGTTTGTTTTACAGGTAGGAAAGTGTTTTCAGTTCCTAACTGAGATATGTAGATTTTGGGGGAGAGAGGGGGGGTTAAGATAGGTATGAAAACAGTAATTAAAGCTGTGAGGTACTAATTTAGAGCATCAGGTAATGGAAAAAAAAAAGTGAATATGTGGCCAATTCATTTATATAGACAAAGCACTTCTCTTAAAATACAGTAACATCTCCTATGAAGGAAGAAAAATTAAATTATACATCTCAGCTTAATGTAAATGTCCTTCACCTGAGCGATATCATATCAAAAATGCTTCCTAGCACTTACCTAGTGTTTTTATAAGTATGTATAGATACAAGGGTATCTTTTGAGATACAGAAAGGTAAAATAATAAGCTTTTGACTTCACTTGAGGGCTTAGTTTCCCAGTTCACCTCAGCAACTGACTGCCCTGTGAGATCCCCCAGCAGTGGGAAGAGGCTTGGATGAAAGTCCCTCCAGGCGAGAACTGCTGAGCCCTGGCACAGCCATTCACAGTGCAGCTGTGGAACTGTGTACGAAGTTGCTTGCCATCCCCCTTCTTCACTCCTCTGCTTCCAGTCCACAGGGATTACAAAGGGTGATCCCGGCAGAAGGATGTGATTAAGGAGGTGCTCATGCAAGATCACATTGCCTGTATGCTCCTCTCTTCTAAAGATGTTTTTTTTCGTCTCTACTCATAAGCCAGGGGAAATGGATGAGCACTGATAGATTTGGGTTCCCTACTTATCACATAATAAACTGCATTCAAAAGACATAGGGATTATAGAAGCCATGTGTAGTTCAAGGGCGCATTTAAGAAGAAAGATCCATTGCCAGTTCCACAGGGAAACTTCCATTCTGTGTCACTGTACTAGAGAAAGACATCCCGATTTATGCACTTATGTCACAACTGTTACTTATTGGGGGAAGGGAGGAGTGGCTAATTAGAGTGATCTTCATCTTGGGGTATTTTTCTAGGTTAAGTGGAAGTGTGGTCTTTGAGTCCCAAATTGTGTCTTAGAGCAAACTGCAAGTGGAAATTTTTCCAAAATACATTTTAGTGCCTTTAACTGATTAAAAATAATAGACCCTATGTATAAGACATATGTCCCACTGTACTTTAAAGATACTGCATATTGAAGGGAAATGTGAAAAATTCAACAGTTCAGTATTACAAAATTTTGCTGTATTTCCAACCTTTTCTCTTCTAATCGTTTTTCCTCTGAAACTAATATTAAAATCTGTCATTAATCTTGCTAAAGTAAATATGTGATGATACAAACATTGTTATTGATTTTTACTGCTGGCAAGCTATTGCAGTTCCATTCCTAAGTTCTTAGAAATTTTTCAGTGTACTGCCTCTTCAAACGCAGTTACAGCTGGGTTTTGTAGCAGTGATAGATTCTTTTCCCTTTTTTTTTAAATACAGACAAAAAACATCTCTAAGAAACAGAAATAATAGTAAATTATTTCCACATCATGTAGAATACCTTTCAGCTTTTGTTCTATCAGTCTTCTTTTCCTGAGTTTTAGATTTCCCTTGTTTAGCTTCAGCAGTTTGGAGTTTTGTTTTGAATTATGTTCTTTGTCCATCTGCTTAGTCAGTATGCATACCTTAGTTATTTAATGTATGGTTTTGATTTATGTGGGGATCAAACACTATAGAAATGCTTTTCTTGCGAATGCCAAGAAATGGAAAAGACAGTTGAATTCAATGATTCAGGCTGTGATTAAGCATTGCTTTCCTGCCTGTGAAGACTTTGGACTTCTGATGTTTTGAGTTCTGAACCTTTTAAAAGTAGAAAAACATGGATTGTTTGTGGAACAGTGGAAATTAGGATCTTAAGTATTGTTTTATAAGTAAATATTATATACTTTACTTGCCAAATTGAGACAAGACCATCTACATATAAAGTGTAAAAAAGTAAGTAAAATGTTGAATTAATTATGCTTTCTCTCAAATCACGATGCTATGTATTTGTGGAAAGATCTGATTTTATATTATTTCTAGCTTTCAAATGCAGTGTCCTTCTGATGTAAAATTTATACTGCACATTGTTCAATTGTACTAGGTTTAACTTCGTTGCTGCAGGACACCGCCTCTGTAATATGGTAAATAATGAGTGCTAGATAATGTAAACATGGATCTCCCTGTTCACATAGGCTGTTTATGCAATACTGAGTTGTCCTGTTTCCACTGTTGCTCTGCTTTTCAGATTGCTTCTTTGGTGGTTCATTTAGTGCTTAGGCTTGGATCCTGTCTCCTTGTTGACCTTTCCATTCTTCATTTATATCCCATTACTCTTTTCTATCCCTAACTCAATTTCAAACTTATGCATTTATATGTGGGTTTTTAATCCATCTCTCTACTTTTAATGGTTCTTCTTGCTCAATCTCCCACATCCCATTCTTTTCCTATCTATCCTGTAAGCGCAAAACTTACGCCGAATTGCTCAATGCTTTTACTTGAAACATCATGTTGGCGGTGTCATTGTGTCTGTCCTTGTCAGCATAACCTGTGACAACAGTTTTGGCCTTTCTTTCACTGGCTCAGGCCCTGAACATGTAGGATGTTTTTAAAAGCAAACAAATGCAGTGCAGGTGTGGATTAGTGGTAGAAAGCTCTGAATTGTGAAGCACCTGGGATACAGATACTCATGAGCAGCAAAGCACTGTTCCCAGATGAGCATTTCTGAGGGATTTGGGCTTAGCTCTGTATGTATGTATGAAGGCAGGAGTGGCACAAAGAGTATCCTGTCATTTTCAGTTGATAGATACTGTCTCATTCTGTAAATCTGTCACTAAGGCATCTTTGCTGTTTTCTTACAGAGGAGGAAAGTAGGAGCTAAGAGGCCTGACATAGTTTTAAGAGTCTGCAGAGCTATTGGAACTATAGTTTCTCTGGGCTGATTTAGACTGCAGCATTGTGTGACATTTCCCTGACACAGGGAAGACCACCACAGCTCCAGCTCTCATGTGTTAGCCAGCCTGCAGCCCTGACTCCTGCAAGCACCATATACCAGCGTACTGAAATGCATCCTTGGAGGACAGCTCTATAGGCTGGAGTCTTCTGAAGTGGCAGTACTGCTCTTTCTGTCAAATAAGTTTTGCTTAACCCTGGATCTTTTACCTAGAAGAAGGGATTGGAAAGGGAATGAAACTTTTTATAGTTTTTTATAAAGAAGAAGAGTGTTTAGCATCTGCAGTGGCCATGTGGTCAAGATCGCCATGCTCCTACCCTAAACCTTCCTGTGAATTGCAGCTGATTCCTGTAAATGTTCCTGAGTGCTTTCCAGAGCATTTGCAGGTTCAAAGACAGATATAACTCTGTCAGCCACAGAGGCTGATGTTTTCTTATAGGGGCCAGTAGAGGCCTGGTTCCATTGGTACACCAGGGCAGTGCAGTAGAAGTCCCACAGCAGCCCTGCATTGCTGGTGACCTGCTGGCAGCAGTGCCAGGCTTGGGCTGACCTCACCTCCACAGCTAATAAGATTGTCAGCCTCTAGGTCTGTGTGTGACATTGTGTTTGCAGGTCACAGGATTTTGTTTTGAGAGCAGAAGTCAGCAGTAAGTTGGCAGTACATTAGAGCTTGTTTAGGGAGTTTTCTCTCTGTAACTTTTTTTTTTTCTTTTGATGTTGCAGGAAATATTCAGGAAGTCATACTACAAGAACACTTGGAAAAAGAAGATGAAATCCTGGTTTCCTTGGCTGGTTTGAAGCAGGTATAACTATTGCTTAGCTTAACTCTCTTGTACCCTTAAGTGCTATTAAACACTTTTTTTTTTCTCCTTTTTTATTCTTTCAGTATACTGCTGTTTTGTCTTGCTGTAGCTGTTTTACTAATACTAACGCATCAAGCATTCTCGTGTACTTTTATTCAAAAAGGTAAAACTCAGCTATAAAAGTTCAAATGACTTGCATAGTGTTTGCTCCCTGAAAAGTTCTGGAGGCCTTGGACCAGAACTGAGGCAGTGCAACACCACATTCTGGACTTCAACCACGCCGTCGTTTTTCTTAATGCAAAATGTACATAGGCAATAGTTGTGCCTATGTCCCTGTTATTTAAATGTGTTGACACTGGAATGTCATTGAATTAAAAGAAAAACTACTATGTACATAAAATGAGAATGCTGCCGAGCATCTGTATCTCTGATTATACTGCCCTCTGCTCCCTCTAAATACCTTTTATGAGGAACAAATCTTAAACATATAGTGAGGTAGGAAATAACCTTAACAGTTTCATTCTCTGTAGTTTTCTTGGATAGTTGCTTTCCAGACTCTGATATAACAACATTTCATTGATACTTGTTTCTTTAACCAAGATAGATAGGAATATTGACTTGCTTCCTATCTCTTCAAATATTTTGGGGAAAAGGTGTATGAAAGCATACTGCACAGAGCTTTAAAAATGTATAATACCTCCAGTTTTCTGACTTGCATTCTTCATCCTCCCATCCAACAACAGATCAAGGATATCCTGAAAGGTTCATTGCGTTTCAACCAGAGTCAGCTGGAAGCTGAAGAAAATGAGCAAATCACTATAGCCGATGATCATTACTGTTCCAACAGTCAGAACAAGGGGACAGGTGATGCCCTAAAGGGACCTGTTATGACAAAGCAGCAGTTCATCTCAGAACGACAGGTAAGATAAAAACATCTCAAACAGGGAACTAATTGAATTAGTCTTTTTTTTTTTTTTTGGAGACTTCTTTTAGCATGTCCAGACATTACATGGGAACATACCAGCATTCCTGGTACATATGGTTAAAAGTGTTTCTATAGCTGTTGTCCTACTCCCATCAATTAATCTTATTGTAGTCCTATGCTCCACACACAGATATTAAAGGTTTATGCAGTTTTGGCTAGGGGGGTTCTTCTTTCAGATTGCTGGATCACAGAATCACAAATTAATTTCCTACAAATAGATGTAAAAACTGGAGGTAAATGTTCCCATATCAGATGTTCCTATATGATTATTCTCATTGTCCTTGTCCTCCAGAATCCATTATGTAAGAGCTGATTAACTGCATTGCAGTGTATTCATGGCCAGTGCCAAAAAGGAAGTAGCAAGGAGGTTGCTTTTGCCTCCTACTCCATTTTATTGACCTTCTCCTTGAATCAATAAACAATGTTTTCACATACAAAGCATACAGTCACGGGACAAGTTCACACACAGAAAGAAGTATCTTCCTTCCATGTTAAAAGGTCCCTCCCTGTCTAAGACTCAATCTGACTCAAATGTGATCTTAAAAACAAGTACTTTTCTATATGAACATTCCTATCATGGATTTAAGTTTGTCACCCCACTACTGGTACTCACACTTGTAAAGCAGTGGCAGCACTTCAACCTCAGAGCTGAACTGAGTCTGCAGTCAGTTTACTTTCATTAAGTTTACTAAGGAACTACAGAAAATAATCTATTCATTTTCAAATAATCACACAGGGTGTGATTTAATACACACAATTCCCCTGAGGTAGAACACTCTATGTAAAAATCATATTTTTATTGTATTTCAGTATTAGAAGCAATATTGAGGTTTGTTGGGGCTTTTTTAATTAGTAATGGCAGGTTCAAAGAGCAAAGCTTTGCTAGGGAGTTTCCACTGCTTGTTTAGCTGTTGTCATTACAAGCACTACTTTCTGCCATAATAAAGCCATAGGTTAAACTGATGTAGCATATTGGAATGTTCATCTAATGACCTCCTATTTTTGCCCTTTATCTCATAGCATTTTATACAAAGTACATTTTGCTTTCTCGCCAAAATGGCAACTTGTGCTTTTTTGATGATTTTTACTCGGATTTAGTCTAGAAACTGGAAGTTAGAATGCCATACGAAATGACAGCATGCTGTATGAGTGTGGGCAGACCCTACTCAAGCTGGAGAAGCCCTTACTCAGATGCTGGTCTAAACCACATGTCGCTGAGCGGAGGCACTTGGGCTTTGGCCTTTGAGTATTAAGAGTGGAGCAGGTGAAGCCTGGTCTGCGCAGGTTTGTTTTCCCAATGGAAGCTTTGGAATGACATATAATGAGGTCCAGTCTTATCCCAGACTGTAGTTAGAGTATATACATCCAACCCCAGGAAGTAAGAGGTGTCTGTAGTGATTTCCTCATGATTTCAAAGGCTGCTATTAAAACAACTACAAGCAACATGAGTAGAGGTTGTTGAGCTCCTGCAGAGTATTAATGTGGCTTCAGCCCTGCATGGTCTACATTTGGAGGTGCAGTACGTTCATATGGATTAGCCTTCTCTTATCTTCCAGAAGCTCCAATTATGATAATGAGAAACAGCCCCTTTGACAGAAAGAGGTTAGGGTTAGAAATGGAACCCTAGGAGGACTGTTAGTATTGGGACAATCTGTGCTGTTTCTGAGCCTGTTGTCTTTAACCCCTGTGTCTAAAATCAAACAAAAAGAGGAGAGGTTTGGATCTCTTTCAATAAACAGGAAAATAAAACTGCTGAATTCAGTGGGCTGTGACATTCAGCTGTTAATTGATGGGGTCAACTGTTGGCCCAAACTGGGCCTTAGCCCAGGCTTTTAGCTCTGCTGAAGAAAATGGGCTGCACTGGTGCCCTGGGTCAAGCCAGGAATACTTACTGAGAGATGCAGGAGCATTAAAAACCAACCATTTCTAGACCATTTAATGCATTTCTTGGTAAATAATTTTGCTGTATTTACATTTTCTGGGACTTCAGTAATGTGTGTAATTCTGTTTGATGTGGCTTATAGAGACTTTTCTCTGGTGGAATTATAGGGATATTTTCTAGGACATCTGGAAAAGTTACAGGTGTAGTTATTGTGTAATTGAGATTAAAATCTGGTCTTTTGGGCTTGGTTGTTATATAAGTATAAATTGCCATCTTTTACTTCTTTTAAAAGTACTTTTCCTCTTTTTTGCCTCAAAATCCCTTTCTGGAAAATGAGGATAAGGATACAGCCCTTCTCTGGAAAGGAAAGCTGCAAAATTAAAAATGCAAAAACATAGTAAAGGCTCAAAGAAATAGAACGGTTTTGTGACTGTTTGGCTTTGGAGCAGTGCACAGTTGACAAACAGAAGGCTTCTGTTGCTAAATAATGAATGATAATTAACACATTATCTTGCCTTTATGTCTGTTCAAAGAAGGAGGCAAAATGAGCTGCTGTTCTTCTAAGCTTTCTTGAATTGTATCCTTACAGTTAGTTTTAACTCATTCACAGTATGAGGGCAATTGTAATAAGCCTGGTCCTAGTAGCTGATATTCATCAGGAAAAATGTTTGGAGAAGCCATATGGCAACGGGCGTAAGGTTGTTAACTTTCAAAGCTACTGGAAGTATAATTCTGTCATTTTTCATTTATTCAGTAGTGGCAGCAGATGGGAGAAAACATGGTTCACGTCAGCATGAGTTTCCTGAAACAGAAACAGGCAGAAGAAGAAAGGAGGAGGTATTTTACCCCTGGAAATACCAGTAGCAAAATACCAGTGTATGCCAGAGATAGGCAAACATTTATGGGAGGCCCTTTTATAGCATTTTGGAGTCAATATCTGTGCTTCAGTGCTTCTTTGATTCTTCAGCGAGCTATAGATCTCTTTAACTGAACCAAAAAGTGTGGGCAGAATGAAAAGTAGTGTCAGAAAGCACAACACTAATGACAAGAAATTGGGATGAGTAGTTTTCTTTCCTTTCCCTTTATCAAAGGGCAAGGAAGTGCATTTTAAGTGCATTCTGAAAGCAGAATTTAGGAAATTGCAACACCGGTACAAAGTGTTTATGATGTAGGGCCTTTGCTGGTGCTCACTGCTGAAAGAAAGATAGGTACGCCATTATCGTCCTTGGGGTACCAGCCAGGAAAATACTGAGCTTGTGGAGTGAGTGTGTCACTAGGTAACATCTGTGTCACCCTGTGCAAGATGGAGCCATCACAGATGTGAGGGCTGCGAGGTCTGAAATCACCTGATCTTGATAGCTTGCAATAATGAAGTGTCTAATTTTGCAGAATGAGACTATACTGCATTCCCCGAGAGCTTTTAAATAGAAGCGTGGAGAGAAGCCAGGTGAATTATGCAGCACTGGTTGTTTAAAGGAATGTATATTTCTGTTGTGCAAGACTGGGGCGGGATGTGAAAGAAAGTACTGAAATTTTGAACATGGCATTTAGAGCTCCCAGCAAAGCTTCACCTGGCTGTGTCTTGTGGCCGCGCTGGGTTCCTGCAATATTAGGCATCCACTAACATGTGAACCTCACGAGGTTCAACAAGGGCAAGTGCAAGGTCTTGTTCCTGGGTCAGGGCAACCTCTGGTATTGGGCTGGGGCATGAAGAGATCGAGGTCAGCCCTGCCAAAGAGAACCAGGGGCTACCAGTGAATGAAGAACTGGACATGAGCCCACAGTGTGCATTCACAGCCCAGAAGGCAGATCATATCCTGGGCAACATCCAAAGGAGCGTGGCCAGCAGGTCAGGGGAGGTGATTCTGTCCCTCTACTCTGCTTTGGTGAGACCCCACCTGAAGTACTACATCCAGTTCTGGAGCCCTCAGTACAGGAAAGACATGGACCTGTTGGAGGGGGTTCATAGAAGGGCCACAGAAATGATCAGGGGCATGAAAGACCTCTCCTGTGAGGAAAGGCTGAAAGAGTTGGGGTTTTTCAGCCTGGAGAAGAGAAGACTCTGGGGAAACCTTATTGTGGCCTTAAAGTACTTAAAGGGGGCTTGTAAGAAAGATGAGGACAAACATTTTAGCAGGACCTGTAGTGATAGGACAAAGGGTAATGATTTTAGACTGAAAGAGGGTAGATTTAGACTAGGTATAAGGAAGAAATTTACAATAAGAGTGGAACTTGTTGCCCAGATGTGGTAAATGCCCTATCCCTGGAAACATTCAAGGTCAGGCTGGATGGGGTTCTAAGCAACCTGATCTAGTTTAAGGGGTCCCTGCGCATTGCAGAGGGGTTGGACTAGATGACCTCTAAAGGTCCCTTCCAGCCCACACCATTCTATAATTGTAGGATTCTATGTTGGTGGAGCAGAGCCATGGTTGTGTGCTGCCCGTGTCCTCAAGTCCCCTGGAGATGGCAGCTGATCGACAGCTCATGAAGACAGTATTTTAAACAGACCAAATGAAAGCAAAAGCTAATTAGTAACAAATGATACCTCAGCCCAGAAGTGCTTAAATAGTGAAGCATCTCTCCTTGTAGGGTAGATCAGTTTGTTTTTAATATCATGGAAACTGCTTGACATTTGAACTACCCTGGTCCTGCACAGAGCAGGAAGTTTGAGATCCATTTTGGTAGTACTCAGCACAAGACAGCTGTTGATATTTCTAAAGGCGATCTGCTCAGTTTGGTATGACTTTTATGAAGTCATCTAAGGAAAACTAATTAGTATCAAAAAACAATACATTTCTATCATTTTGACAACTGCATTACACTGGAACCTTTAAAATTGTAACCAATACTCTGGATTTATGATATTTCCATTTGAATGATAAATTATTAACATGTTATTTACAAAATGGAATGCTATTTGTTATTGTACCTGGATAATAATATAATGTTACTATAAATACTATGTAGATAACATGCAAAAAATTATAAATTATAAAAATGGAATGTTTTAAAAATTTACTGCAAAGGGAAACAAGCTAAGAAAATTGGGGCTGTTCAGCATGAGGAAGAGAAGCTGCATGGAGACGTCATAGCAGCCTTCCAGTATCTGAAAGGGGCTTACAAGGATGCCAGTGAGGAACTCTTCATCAGGGACTGTAGTGATAGGACAAGGGACAATGGCTTCAAACTGAAACGGGTGAGATTTAGGTTAGGTATAAGGAAGAAGTTCTTTACTGTGAGGGTGGTGAGACAGGTTGCCCAAAGACGTGGTAAATGCTCCATCCCTGGCAGTGTTCAAGGCCAGGTTGGACAGAGCCTTGAGCAACATGGTCCAGGATGAGGTGTCCATGCCCATGGCAGAGGGTTGGAACTAGATGATCTTAGGGTTTTTTCCAATCCAAACCATTCTATGATTATATATTTGAAGCCTTGTTCATACAAATTTTGAAAGGGAACAGTTCACAGTTCTGTATTTGAACATTATTTTCACTTTCAGCTAATACTTGTTTGTGACTTTTAACAATTTGTAGCAACTATGTAAACAACAACCGAAGTTTTCCAACTAACTCCCTCATTTCCAATTACAGTCATTCTTAGTCACTGGTGGGTTTTCTCCCTGAGCTACTCTACAGTTCCCTTTCAAGAACATTCTGATCTATAATCAGTAATGAGAGCAATGGAAAGTTGTTTTCAGCTGTAATAATAAATTTGGCAAAATAAGTTCTGCTGCAGGTCATGTGGCTTGCTGATACTCGTGATGCCCTCCATACTCCAGTTTTACATACTGTGCTGAGGATCTAAGTTTATCTCATTGGGGTTATTACTGTTGTTATTTGACGTAACTGCTTTCTTTTTTTCTCTAATACCTACGATCTCCCTTTTTCACCAAAGTGAATTTACCTTTTTTTGTTTGGCGAAAGAGTCACCAAAGCTGACGGGCTTGTAGTTGACACACATGTTGACATATGCATTTCCCCAGCTGCTCCTCCACTTGTTTTTCTCAGTATCACATTAGTGTAATCAAATATATTGGTATCACACCACTTCAGGATGCTTGTCCCCACAGAGTGCTCAGTAGGTTGCATTATTACTCTGAATAAAATTTGTGTGAGAGCAACTAAGAAAGCAGTCATGTTCTTGTTAGAGGAACATAGTGCTAGGTAGGAGCTGAATGTATCTGTTGCAGAAGAAAACGGTGTTGCCCATTTAGGTTGCAACCAAGATGCCAGTTGTCAACAAGTGAGAAATCTCACTCCGCTATATATGGCAGTCTTCCTTTCTAATTACGTATAGCTCTGACTGTTAAAAAGCTGGGTTTCTCATGAATATAGCTAGTTGAAATATAAGATTGCAAGTTTGTGGAGAGTTTTCTGGTACACCGACACGTAGTCTTGATCCACTACCTGAGTGCTCAGGGTTCTCAAGATCTAACTAGACAGAGCATTCCCAGACCCTCATTTTCTGACAGAGTTAGGAAATACTCAATGACACTGAGCCTAGAAGTCCTGGGAGTCTTGATCTGTCAAACCTAAACCAGGTATATATATGACTAAGGTTCCCCTGATCAAAGGTTTTACTATGAAATTCTCTATCAAACCATCCCGAGAAGCCTCAAAATGCCATTGTACATGCAGTAAAACCAGTAAAAAATTCCTCAAAACTACTTCATTAATTACTACAGAAAACTAAAAGCAGTGAAAATATAATTAATGAAAATCTTCAAGACTGTAATGATTGTGTTAGGTGCCTAGCTGCTGTGATCATTACATGGATGCACTATTACAATGAAACATGTAAGACTGCTATACCCAGAAACGTATTACTAGTGTTATGTTTTATGCCTTTGTAAATAACAAATGAATTATTTCATCCAATACCCACTTCAGTTAACACCCACTTTATTTTTTTCTTCTTGATTTAGGCATTGCTGCTTTTCAGTAATGATTATTCCTTTATCCCATTCCCGTATCACTGACATGCATCATAAACCTCATTTAGTAGTAGAGTGGTACTAACTTTAATTCCTTTCTGTGCCATTGTCTCACAGACTACGACTGACTCAAGCACTAGTGAAAGCAAGACTGCTGATGACTATATTATGGTTTCCAAAGAAGAGGAAGGACGTAGAAGTGCTGTCCCAGAGCCAGCACAATCCCTTCAGGCGCACAAGGAGGCAGTGGTGAAGCCAGAAGCTCCTTCTCGTTCTTTGATATTCTCTGACCCGCTGATGGGGTCCATTTCAGCCTCCTCCAGCAACCTGAGCTCCAGCCCTGATGACGACAGTAGTAATAACAGCAAAGATTCTGATTTTGCTATTGTCAGCCCACTGGACATCTAAAGAAGCAGGTTGGAAGAGTTTGCAAGATTAATTGTTACAACTCAGCGCAAATTCCTGTGATTCCATGGGCTGGATAAGTCTTTGGATTAGAAGGACAGAAAATAGATAAAGGTAACCCATTTCAGCTGCCAAAAGCCTAAATAAAAATAAATAAATAAATAAATAAATTTGCAACTTTTCAAAAAGAATAGACACCTTTTAATAACTGCCTTAAATAAAGACCCCGTAAATCCCATTTCTAATATACAGTCATTCTTAGTTATATGTTTATCTTACTTAGAAGCTTTGTTACTACAGAACTGTTGCTTTCCCAAAACATAGAATAGTATGTGCTAGGTACCATAAGGGATTAGAAAACGTGTAGAGACTTGGCATCAGACCTGAAGCAGCAAAGACAAGCTGGATTTAATATCATCCTTTTACAAAATATGCTTGACTGGGTTTTCTTAGTAGGAGAGGGTACTGTTTCTTCAGAAACTCTGATTAGAGAGGTGGGGAATGTATATGAGAAAGATTAAAAGTATCACCCTTGCAGTAAGCTTGTTCCCAGTTGAGGAATCCTAGTTTCTTCATTATCTGGCAGTAGCCTGAGGTGTGTTCGAGGCAGAGGTTTGTGTAGTTGTTCCTCAGCGCTGTCTTACAGAATGTGTGACAAATTCCTTGAGAACGGGGACCTACACAACAGAGCCTTATTTCCCTTTGCCTACTTTTTTTCCCCTTGAGAGGTCGCAGTTCACCTTGTTCCTTCTTCATATCTATCTACTTTTACTCCCCCTGGCATGAATTATTTTTTATTTTAGTGAGACTACCATGGTTAAAACAGTAGGTGCAAGGGAAATTGCAATATTGCATAGTGTAGACCTCAGCCGGTTGAACTGCAACTAGCTTGAGTATGATAACTTACCAGGGAAGGGTGCAAAGTGAAATGAAATGTTCACAGTCAAAAGCACTTTATATCTCATAACTAGTATCTTCTGTAGACTCTGTTTACATGTATTCCTGTGAGATTTCCACATTTCTAGTCAAGAAAAGCGTAACGGTGCAGCAGCATTAACCAACAGAAAGTTTCTGATTAACCCTAGAACTTGTTCTTCTATGAAAAAGTGTATTTCTTTCCTGTCAAGTACATAGTACATCTATTAACAGTTTTTTCAAGCTGATGGGGGGGGGGGGGGGGGGGTTGGGGGGGGGGGGGGGGAGGGGGTCCTCTCTGATCCCTTTAAAGTGTGTTGGAATTAACAGAAAGAAACCAGCGGTGAGCGGACACCTCCTCTTGCAAGACCCACACGGAGCTAGCTTGAGGAAAGAACGCCAGAAAGT
The DNA here is from genome assembly GCF_000696875.1 of Nestor notabilis. Classification (NCBI taxonomy): domain Eukaryota; kingdom Metazoa; phylum Chordata; class Aves; order Psittaciformes; family Psittacidae; genus Nestor; species Nestor notabilis. The sequence continues at coordinate 109,510 of NW_009909511.1, forward strand.
CACTCTATAACGGCAGCAAAAAAAATTGTGCTACTTACTTTTAAGATACATTATACCATGCAACAACCTCATAATTGCATGGCAAAGCTTGTGTTTATATGGAGTTAAGAAATGGTAGTTATTTGCTGCTTAGTCTGTAATTGTAAATCAAGTACTGTATTCCAAAGATGAGGTGACATGTAGTTTGCTGGTCTTAGATTTTACAAGGTTTGTGTCAGTGACTGAATTGAAGGGATAATTGTCATGTAATTACATGGTAGCTGCCATATCCTTACACCTTCAAAAAATGCCATGTAGTCCTTCTGCGATTATTTGTGCCTTGTAAAATGATAAAATACTAGAATGTTATGAGCAGGCGTAGCATTATACCTCTCTGTGACAGTGGTACAGACAGACAGATGGCTGTTTAGATGAAAGATCTTAAATGCATAACATTTCAGAGCGGAGTTTATTTTGCTTTAATTTTAAGCTTCATTGAAAGTCACTTTGGAATTCAGCATGCATGCCTGTCTTCAGGTTTATTTTATTTCCCTGAGTTTGCATGAATGCCAGGGGATTAGGTGGGCTGTTGATTTATTTAGGTCTTTCAAGCTTTTCTAGCCTTAACCCGTTCAGCAAGGCTTGTGCCACACCACCAACAAAGGGGAATCTGTTCAAGAAGTACCTATGGAAAGAGGAAAGAAATATTCTGGGGACAGAGAGCAAAGTTTTATATTCTGTGATATATAAACACTCAAAGATTCCAGTACTTTGGCAGGGGAAATATTTTTACTTCTTTTTTTATTTTTTTTAAGCATCAGTCTTTTGAGTTCTGTTCTGGTTGTTTGTTTCAGGGATCACATTGCTATTTTCTTGAACAGTCTCATTGCCAATGGAAGAGTGTGATTTGTACAGTTCTTTTATTTTTGTAAGTTAGTTGTATCTTTAATATTGCGTATTTTAAAGCAGCGCTAAAAGTTTATAAAGATTGTGTGAGTTTCTGAGAAGTTTTCACTGATCAGTGAATACCGATGAGCTGAATGCCTGTCATGTCATGGGATACGATAAAAATCTTCAGAAGCAGAGATGTAATTATACAAACAAGATGAGAGTGAATTCCAGTACATTAATCTGCTTTGGTTATACCATGTCCTTCCACATCTCAGATATATCTGATACTTGATCATATGGCAGAGATACTTAGAATTTTGTATATTCATTAAGTTCGAAGCTTCTAAGTTAGACAAAACGTCAAGTCATCACCCTGTCTTGTGTTATGTTAAAAGTTCCAAGAAAGAAGTTGTCATTTAAAATGCAAGATCATTCTTTTTCTCTGAAGATGACCTGCTCATAATATTAATGGATAACAGTAATCAGATAGAAAAATTATATTCATTGCAACTTACTGATGAAAACTAATATGGGATTAAGATATGTATCTGAGACTGTTGTAATGTATCTCGCATCTGTGATTTATGACTGAAGTCTCTTGCATGTCATGTCATTTGTATGTACTGCAGAAAGACAGTATCATATTTTCACTGGGTATTCATTTAGTCGTGGAACTTTGTATCTCTAGTCTGGAAGAACATCTAGCCCGCTTTATTAAAGAAAGAATTAACAAATTTTCTGGGATGTGCTTGTGGTGTATTTTCAAAAAGGAGGGAAAGCTTTTTGACTGGAAGACTGGAGGTGTGAATACTGAGAACGAGAGTAATTAGAACTATCCAATTATCTACATAAGCACACAAATTATTAATATTTTAATCGGATTTTATATATATGATCCAGGGAATAAAACTGCCTGTCATTTATGTCAGCCAAACAGCATAAAACATTTCTTATTTTACCCTATTTATTGTATCTGAAAATAACAAACTAGAATTTAACAAAGTATAACTTTCTGCAGTTTCATGGAACTTGGTATGGTTACATAGCTGTGTGTCAGACACAGTGCCAGTATCTGTACAGTTCACTTTTCTGAATCTCAATACTTTATTTCATATTCTTAAATGTTTCCTGTGATTCTCCAGTACGTTCTTATTAGATGGCACTGAGGCAGCTATTTAAGAGATTAAATTTCAGATTGAAGGTGTACTTGTGCCTGGCAGTTACAGTGTCATCTTTCAAATACAGGCACAGCAATCCTAACATGAACACATTTCTGAGGGTGTCAGCCCTTAGATAATAGTTTTGATTCTGTGCTGCATGTGTTGGTCTAGAGTGAATGTCTGTAATGGTTTATTAGACTTGAAAAGGTGCAATTTCGTAAAATAAACTGCATTTGGCTACAGAATAATAATGACACTGTCTCATAATCTCTGCTGTTCTTTTAAAAGTGATTTATATACAGTCTCTGCATTAGCGTTTCCTGTGTCACCAAATCTGCTAGACTCCCACTTTAGTAGCTAGCTAAATTTAGAGATGAAAGAGCATGAAAGGAGGTCATCAGAGAAACAGCAACTTGAAACATGCACATAGGCGACTTGTTTGCCTGCTGCTTGAAATATATTTAACTGCTAAAATGAGGGGAGGTTTTAGATACGTGGGAGGATCCTGCAAGAGGCAAAGTGCATAACCCCAGAAACAGTGAGCTGGATGGGATGCAGCATGAGACTCTCAAACTACAGATTCTGTAGGGCAGGATCCATCCATTTCTCTGAGTTTTTACAGACCTTCTGGCATAGTTCGCCATCGTAGGATCATAGAATGGTTTGGGTTTAAAGGACCTTAAGATCATCTAGTTCCAATCCTCACACTAGACCTTGTTGCCCAAGGCTTTGTCTGGCCTTGAACACTGCCAGGGATGGAGCATTTGCCACTTCTTTGGGCAACCTGTTCCAGTGCCTCACCACGCTCACAGATCACATCATCACAGATGCTGTCAAAATTAAGATGATAATAATATACTCATTATTTCGCCCGGTTTTACTCTTTCAAACAGTGAACCAGATGTAAACCATTAATAATAACTTAGCTGATAACAGTAGCATTGTGTCAGAGGAATTTGGTCCCACACTGCTGAAATAAGTGCAAGCTGAAGAGCAGTAGCTTAAGCAAACAAGTTAAAACCAAAGTAATCCACACCAAAGCCAGGATAACAGTATTGCCAAACATAAAAAACTGTATTTCTCTCGAGACGTATGTTAAGTGTAAGAAATGTTTTCTAAAATGTGCTTCAGGTGGCACTTGTGTAACTGGTTTGACTATGCCAAGTAGGTTTGAGCAAACCTATCTTTGGTTTTAACTTGCAAAAGCCTAGCTGCTGCTGAGGTGCAGGAAGCATTAAAATCTATCAATCAGCTGCAGAGGAAGACACTGCGGTTCCATTTTCTATGAATGGTAAGAATTTGATCATTCAAATCCTGCTGGTTTAACACTTTCGCTGTCTTTCACGGTGACAACATGAAAACCTTGTAAGCATTTACGGAGACCTGATGGGAACTCTGCTGCTTCAGTCGTCACGTGCAGTCACAAGAGCTTTAAGCTGAGAAAGTTTTCACAGCTTTGCCTTTCACTGTGAGCTTCGGGGACTGTGGTGAGATTAGGTTTGCCTGAATTTTTAACTAGTACAAAGAAGAATTCAAAGATGCTATAAATTATCATGTCAGCATTTGAGACCTTTTGGAATGTAAATGGCTACATGGTTTTGAGATGGAAGAATAGTTGTCACAATGTCTTGATTTCCCACCTCCTGTGTTAACTGAATCCAGGGAATGGGCATTTTTAGATCAGTATTGAATTCCCCTTTAAAATAAGAGAAAATATCAAGCAAACTGATATTAAAAGGTTATCATATAGCTTGCCGGATAAGAGATACCTCTGCAATACTCAGGAACATGCATCTTTTTATCCATAAGTAGGGGCATAAGTAGGGGGACTTGCAACAGACTGTAACACATTGCAGAAAACGTACATGAATGTGAGCCTGTTCTTAGAAACGTTCTTAAAGTTTCCATGATTAAAATACACCAAAATGTAAAAAGAAAATTAAAAAAGAGTTTAAATACACAGAAAGCTTGTTTAGGCTTGAAAAAGTTACCAGGTCTCAATAAAATTTCACCTAGTTTAGAAAAATTTAATTTCCTTGTTAAAATCTGATCACTTACTTTATTGCTTGTTCCACCATGCAGACTTCCATTTACCGCTGACACGGCTGTCTGGATTGCTGCAGTACTTGCACCCGTAGTCAGTGTAATACCCATTCCACCAGCTACCTGGGGGTTGAACAGTATTAGGGTGGGGTTTTGCTGCGAGCACACTCAATGCTACTGTCTTCCTTATTCATTACTGCCTCGCAGCCCCTACCTGTGCTTTATCTTAGAATGTGTCTTAGAATCAACCAGGTTGGAAAAGACCTTTAAGATCATCAAGTCCAACTGTTCCCCAGCACTGCCAAGGCCACCACTAAACCATGTCACTAATCAAAGCAAGCTGACGGCCAAATGCACAGGCCAGGACCTGACATGCCAACTAGTTGGAGCAAGAGTGGGGTGAAGGTCTGATTTGTGCTTTGATTTGTGCGTGTAGTGTGTGAATTACAGAATGTAAATTGCTACCTGCTGAGTAAATCAATTTTAGATTAAATGTTGCCAAGTGATGCGGTTTTGTTACTCCAGTCATCCCACCTGAGAGCGCTGAGTCACTTGTCTTAATCCACCACCAAGCTATATTCGTTCCATAAAAAGCCTGGTCTCCTATGACAGCTGCCGTGCAACCCACCATAAGGATGTTATCTGTAACATAAGCACCAGTCTTAAAGAAACTGGGCTGAGATGGGAAAGTCATTTAACAAGGATGGCTAAACCGCCGCTAGAGCATTACGACAATGCACCTGAGCCAGCACCGAACAAGTGACCCAGTGTCCCAAGTCACTACTCTGCTGACAAACTGTCTGAAATGGACAACTGCGCTTTTTGATGTTTTATTTCTCCTTTTATTAGATTTTATCACTATAGTTTGTTTGAATACAGTGTATTATTTTTGAAGGGCTTTTTTGCTCCTTGAACACCCGCAGGCCATAGTTCTTTACATGTGGTTGCTGGCTACTTTAAATATGAAAACCAGATCTTCAGCAAATGTATATTGTTAAATATGGCCATGTTCTTTTTGCATGCACAGGCATAACATCTTCCCAAGATTTCCAGAAGGCATCAGCAATTATTTACTCAAAAGTAAACATTGTTTCTCACAAACGTAATACATTTATTTCATAGTTTTGACTCAGTAGCTGTTTTTGTCATTCACTATGACCACTTTGTTCGTTTGAGACAATAAATCTATCAGCTACACATTAATTCAGGTTTCCCTTTCTATGGAGATCCTTGGACTGCAAAGGATCAGGAAGGCTCCTTTCTTATGGACAGTACCTTTCCAATGTAAGTGAAAGCCTTCGTCTTCCTTTGCGATTTTATCACTATAGTTTGTTTGAATACAGTGTATTATTTTTGAAGGGCTTTTTTGCTCCTTGAACACCCGCAGGCCATAGTTCTTTACATGTGGTTGCTGGCTACGTTAAATATGAAAACCAGATCTTCAGCAAATGTATATTGTTAAATATGGCCATGTTCTTTTTGCATGCACAGGCATAACATCTTCCCAAGATTTCCAGAAGGCATCAGCAATTATTTACTCAAAAGTAAACATTGTTTCTCACAAACGTAATACATTTATTTCATAGTTTTGACTCAGTAGCTGTTTTTGTCATTCACTATGACCACTTTGTTCGTTTGAGACAATAAATCTATCAGCTACACATTAATTCAGGTTTCCCTTTCTATGGAGATCCTTGGACTGCAAAGGATCAGGAAGGCTCCTTTCTTATGGACAGTACCTTTCCAATGTAAGTGAAAGCCTTCGTCTTCCTTTGCACCCAACAGAGGTGCAGAGTCAAACAAGTATGTGCAAAGCGTCATGTTCATGGAAACACAACTTCTAATCTACCTAAATACAACCCTCCTTGTAAACCTGCTTAAAGTGTCTTCAGGAGTCTCCTTCCACTTCCCCTGGGTTTCTGCTAAAGGAGAATTTCAGGCAAATCACAAGTCAAAGCTCCTCGAAAAAGTCTTCTCCATGTTTTTTCCTAACACAATTTGTTTCTTTCTCATGAGTTTGAGAAATAAAGATGCTACTGGATTTTTGTCAACTTATCCTCATCTTATTGCAGAAAAGAACTTAAAAGAAGAGCAAGACATAAAACTATAATGAGCCAGATTCTCATCTCAACATGTGGTTCCAACAAGGTACCTATGGTGAAGCAGGTTTATGAATTCACAAACTATGCTCAAATCATTCTCCATCTTACTCAGGTGTTTCGGATATGACACATAAAATGATGCCTGAAGTCCATGTGGTTTTAGGTTTAAGGTCTGCAAGTCGTCTGCCATCACATGTGCATTGCACATGCAGCAATGAACCACCAGCCTCCAGGTGACACCACAGTGCATCTCACAAAGGCACCTAAAGGTAGGAGTTTGGAACCCCCATGAACTTCTTGCATTTCAGAATTGTGCTTCAGACCAATAACTTTTGGAGAAAAAGAAATCTGGAGAAAATTAATGGTGGTATTTGAGCAATGAATTACGTATTTGCCAAGTTGCAAAGAAGTTGCAATGGGGGAACTCTCCAACAGACCCTCCTTCCAAACCTACTTTGTTCTCATTTCCCACAGTCAAGCCCATCTGGCAGTTTTGTGTTACCGGACATAACTCATAAAAACCTCAGCTGTTTAATCTTCTTGAGTAAATGAGTTCTCAGTCACTGTGATCAAAGTTAGCTGTTCATCATCTGAGACTCCAGTACCCTGTGCTGGCAGCCTGGCCACCAGCCCAACCTCTGTGCTCCTTGTTCTCGTGAAATCATACAAAAATCTCGTAATACTTATACAGCAGGTGGCTTCCATATTCAGTCCTCATAACTTCCCTGTGGTAAGCTTTATTGTAAGGTTTATTGCCTAATTTTTTCTCTATCCACACTTCATTTGTAATTCTTACACGGAGGAAAAAAATAGAAGAAAAACATTGGCTTGGCTCAAAAATGCTTTGGTTTTTCTTTCCGCCCTCTTCCCTCCCCTAGTAAAGTACTGTTGCTAAGATGCTTTTACTTGTGAAATAGCCTACATGTATTTGAACTGGTCATTAGATAGAGTTCTTGTGTGTTTTGCCTTAAAAATGCTGAAACAAAACATTGATTCCTCCAAAACTTTTCCCATACTCAGTAAGTGGAGCTTGAGTTAAGCATCAACTGTACGAAACTCTATATGGGAATAGTGTATATTTTCAATTTCTGAAAAACAGCACGTTTTGGTGATCGCATTGGAGCACGATTGGGCACTTACCAAGCTATGCCATTTTCTTCAAAAGAAAAATCACATTCCCCCTGGTGGGACAGCAGAGAGAGAGAACAGCCTCAGGCCCGGGAGGCCAATGTAGCATGGTACCAGAGCTTGTCTGTCTTCCTTAAGAGGGACCACAGCCACATTCGGGGCAGGATGCTCATGGGCATAGGGGAAGGTGGAGGAAATGCAAGACACCCAGTGTGTGCCCCTGTTATGTGGGACATCCTTGTGCAAGGGCCATGGGCTGCAGTGTTGCTAGGAAGGGGGAGGATCAAAAGGTGACAATTAGTGTTTGCTGCCTTCCATGGAGCTTTTAAGCTTCAGCTTATATTAGGAAAGCAATTGCCAAGCATCATTAACCGTGCTGGCATTGCAGTCGCTGCAGTGTGCTTTCCTCAGTGTTTTCTTTCTGTAGGATGCAAATTTTACCTTGTAGAGTTGCTTATGAAGAAGGAAGATACATCTCGTTTTTCATATTTTGGCATTTTTGCTGTATGCTAATATTCTTTCTTAAGAAATATTATTGGTGTAAGTCCACAGAGAGACTGCGACAAATTCTCTCCCCTTTGTCCCCCATGTATTAAGCATTTTGAAGTAAAGAAAAAAAGAAAGACAGAGAAATAGCAACATTAAAATTTTGTAGTCTAAATGTTGGGGGGGGTTATATAACAGGATTAGTATGCTTAGTACCTTGCATGGAGTAGAAAACCAATGTCTTTTTAGAGATGTTGGAGAGAGACAAAATGTCTACACTTCTTCCACTACACAGGCACAGGACTGTGTGTTTTGCCAGTGCTTATTAAGGTACATCTGGCCTTAATGGTAAAAGTTATTTGATGAACATTGCTTCTGTAGAATTTTTTTAAAGAAAGAAAATCAGTACATGTTCTCGCTTGTAAAAATTCTTACTGTTTTCTGAAATCTTTGGTCTCTCTAAATACTTTTTTATGGTGATTCTCTAAGGTATGGCAAGAGTTTATCTTCCCTCCTTTTCAGCCTCTGTCTTTCTATCTGCTGCCTAGCATGTGCACAACCTACAGAACCATCTCATCCCCCTACACCACCTTCCCTAGGTCGGGATTTATGAGGCGTCCAGTTGCAAATCATTTTGGGAAAACCACAACAAAGGATGTGGGGTATGACACAAATCACAGCCTGACACAAATTAGCAAGTCACACCTTGCCAGAAAACATTCATACAGGTGCTGCAGGCTGGTGATAAAAATACAAACTCCAATTTCTACTGCAAAATGCTGATGAGACCAAATTGAAACATCAGGTAAAAAACAGATGAGTTCAACAAATTGTTTAATACCACCCCTTCCTTAAGAAAGAAGCTTTAAATTTTCAAATATGCTGTTCTGATACTATGTAAGAGACAGTAATGCTCTGGTTCAAAATTATTTCTTTTGGAAAATTTACATTATCCTTTACAGAAAGTTAAAAAAACTGAAATGTGTACAAAACATTCCAAATCCATCAATAGATTTCACTTTACAACATTTTAAAATTCCTTCATCAAATCACTGATTTTTGGATGGAAGGGAGATTATCTTTAATACAAAATAAAATCTACATCCAGAGAATAGGCCTGTTCTGTAGGATGCTTCTTGGGAACAGGGGCAGGCAAGTTTAAAACTGAGGAATACTTGAGACTGAGAGTGGGGCTTTGCAGCTTACACACTCACAGACAAGACTGGCTGTGTATGGTGCTGCCTGCTGGATGTAGAAGGTTTCTGGCCTGAAAACCTCAGTCATTTAGGATAGCTGGTGAGCAGCACAGTCTGGGGTAGTTCATACACTGAGGCAAATGGAGGTGTCTGTCTCTTGTTTCTCTTTGTACATGCTCATCCGTCTGTCTGTACAGCAGAGGATGCTGCACTAATATCAAAATCATTGGCTGTGTGATTGGCGTGCACCATAATTAGGATGAAAGAACATTAGTTTAACCAAGGTTTGTGTCAGTGTGCTGGGCACTGTCTTCTCCAAGCTTATCACACATGTAGAGCCACCATGGGTGAGGTAAAATCCCATTTTCAGAGGCTGCAGTACAGACCTGTCGGTTGAACACAGACCCAGCCTGTTTGGTTCAGATCTGTCCTGGGTACCAATCACCACACTTCTACTGACCCCCAGGGTCACAGCAGCTTGTTCATATCAAGGTATGTTTCTTTGGTATCCAACATCTGCAGACTAGATAACTGTGTGCATCAGTGGTTTGCCACCAGGCTTGGGGTGGCAGTGCAAAACAGCAAGTCAAGGTAATGCAAATGCTCTCCAGAAACAATTCCCACAGCAGCCACTGAGGGGATATTTTTATTTATTTTTGATGAGAGGGTCTGTTAAAACCCCTCCTGCTCAATCAAAATAACTCTGTGCTCAGCTCCTGTTCATCTCTGCAGACAACATGTGTGTCCTTCTGATTTAGGACACCCATAAGCAAAGATAGGTCTTTGTCCTATATGGGGTCATTGGACTGTGGATCCAGACAGTTGTACATAAAACATCTATGTTAAAAATGTTTTTAGACCTCTGCTGCAAGCAGTTTACCACAGATCCTCCTCATCAGCTCCTGCCAAGGCTGCTAACAGCACTAAGTCACAAAGCAAAACCTAGCAAGGGCAGCAGTGGCAGCAGCATCCACCTCTTGGAAGTCATTGCCTTGGTTCAGGCCAAGCCTAGGAGGGGAACCACAAGCCACCACATGCCCCCATGCCAGGGCAGGGGTGGCACACTTGCCAGCGATCCAGTACCATGACCTTGGATGCAGCTAGTTGTGTACAGACAGCACACACCTTGCCCTGCCTGTTATCCATCACTATTTCAGGGCTGCTGTGTCAGTTGTGGCAAGTTTCCAAAGGCTTCCAGTGTGAATGGACACCGAGCCTCTTACAGGCTGGCGTGGTTTAATTTTCATGCATCCATCTGTCATCCAGTTAGGCTGCCTCTGGGGAGAAAGGTTTCTGGTTTGGTTGTAATCAACTTCTTCATATAAATCTTCACAGAGTTGTGCTTGGGACTTGAACTCAGCCTTCGGGAGGCTGGGGGAGGTTGATGTTCTTTCCTGGTGACAGGCACACTGCCTGTCAGGTCCTGCTCTGTGCCACGGGTGGTGGTCGCAGTTCACCAGCATGAACCGAGCCATGCTCCAGTGGGGATGAGTGGTGCTGCTGGTGGTGGTAGGAGAGGTCTGCATCTGAGCAGGCAGAGCAGTTGCATTGCACATCCCATGCACATCCCAAAACCCAGCCCTTATACAAGCACAGCCTCCAAATTCCTCCCTGAACCAGGCTCTTTGATAAGCAGGGCATGAAGAACCCCGTTATCAAAGGTCCTCCGCAGAGCGATGCGAGGGCCAGACGCTGCCTTGCGGCCTGCAAGTGCCCAGCAGCAGAATGAATCTGCACTGACCTGAATCAGCATTAAAAATAGCTCTGAAGATACAAGACTGGGGAGAGGGGAAAGGCAAAGCAGAAGCTCACAGGCACTGCTGACTTTGGCATGTGAATAGATGTTTTTGAACAGTAAAAAAGGAGCTAACATCTGATTAGACTGTTGTTATGGAATCCAGGTTTTAGCACCATAATTACGGTTGCATTTGAAGTTTTCCTGAATTCCCTTATTTTACGTTTCATATTGCTTAATAAAAGTAGCAGAGAGTTTTTGCTGAAAATGCTTGTGCAGTATTGATCAGCAGGGTAATTTTGGGAATGTTTGGCAACTAGAACACATCTGCTGTTTCATAAAAAATATTTATAGTGTCTTGTGATTTTGTGGCCTGCCTTCTCGGCTAAATATCGAACATGAGTTTTTCAAAGTAAAGGTATGGGAGGGAAAAAGAAACTAGCTGTACTATGATAATGAGTGGAGAGTGTGAGAGTGGTGTGAAGACTGTTGGCACCAGTTGCCTCGAAACAGATCAAAGAGTCAAATACTTCTGCTTTGCTGTAGGTGTGACAACTCATCAGCAAGCTAGAAGTCTTGACACACAGCCAGTGGGCAGAGATGCATCAAGTAAGAGCAAGAGCTGGTTGCTCTCTGGTTTGGTTGTGATGCCATGTAACCTGCAGGGGTAGCACGGGCTAGCGGGTGGGAAGCCGATGTGAGACCAGACAGAGTTGACATCTGAATGGGTTAGGTGCCTAAATACCACTGAGGTGGATATTTGGGTTTAATAGCTGAAGCGCTTTGCTGCTTCTGAAAGTACCACCAGCAGCTTTGAAAGTCTTGTCTTAGCTGTTCTTGTATGCCACTTTGCAAGCTCTGGAGAGTATAACTGTAGTTCTTCCTTAATATTGCATAATGAATGCATGAAAAATGGTATCGTCTCCGTGCCTATTTCAGACTGATGGTTGGAGAGGGTTTATTGATTATGGCGTTTATGAGGACTATAAATTTAGAAATTAAAGAAAATTAGTTGGCTGCAGAGATAACTTTAAAGGTACTGTAGAGATACTACTAGTGTCACATACTTGTATAAACCCTGCAAAAAAAAAAAAGCTGCAATGGCTTCAATGCTGAGAGCATACTGCTACTTTCTGCTTTGATTTTCTACAGAATTCAAGATTAAGGCTCTGTTTGAAGTATAGCCTGGACCAAATAGGTACATGTACCAAAAGTAATCAGATGACACTGTGTTTATGACTTTTAAATAAAGTTGCTGCCCCAGCAAATCATTCTGTGACTGCAATAACTCTCTGGGCATAGAAATACTGACTGATAGATGCATGACTTCTTCTGAATTATCACTTGCCTACATGTGCTAATGCAGAATTCTTTGCCAATAACTGAAAAAGTAATTCGTGCTTTAGGTTACCTTTGTGGTTTTTAACAATAAAGTCTGGACTAGCTTTATACTTTCATTGAGGAATAAATCCAGCACAGACAAAAAAGGGGTTTGGATACATCAGCCTCTGCACTGTTACGTGCCAATTTAGCCAATATCATGTAGTGCAACCTCTCTGCAGCATGAGAGAATGAAAGAATTTAAAGCAGGTTCTTTCACAAACTACAGTTCCAGATCTTTGCAATTCAACCTATTCTGCAAGAAGGAAGAAGTAATTCTGTGTGTATGTGTGGTTTGTTATTTTGGGGTGTTTATTATTTTTACATAAAAGTGCTGAACTTTATTTGAATTCATTAGTTCATTTACTTTGCAGGAGAGGAATTTTCCTGCAGAAAAAGATTAGTTGAAGAAGTCTGCAGAACAAATATGTTATGCTTTGGTGTTTGAATTGAGGAACCTTTCTCCTTTTAGAAAGTCTGAGAAAGAATACCAATGAACTCTTACATATAGGATGACTTTAAATAATCTTCCTTAGTCTGAAAATCTCTACCATTAACAGAGGACCTAGTATCTTTGGGGAGCATAAGCAAGCCTTTATGCAAGGATTAAGGGGTTTCAGACAAGGATGACCTGTCCAAGATCAAAACCTAGCATACTCCCAATTGGTTTGAAACATTTTGGCAGTTGCTATATTTTAACTTGTCCCCTTTGTATCTAATGCAAACCTTCACTAAAACAACAAATAACTAGCTTGCAATGTTTATGTGGCCTTAAATGAGATATTAGCATTATGGTGTTTGACAGTCATAATCACAGAGAGGACTGCTGCTTCAGCTATTAGCTACCCTTAAAAAGCAAATCCCTCAGCGTGGCCCATGCCAATGATACAGTAAGCTTTTAGAATGCAAAGAACTTACTGCCAGATGGTTGACATTGCCAAACTGGTCTTCTACAGTGGTCTTCATCCGCTAATTGCTATGCTAAAAATAACTGCCCATTCCTCTGTATCTGAGCATCTTAGGTAGCAACATCCCTAATGGATGTCTCAGTCTTCATCTTATTTGCCTTCTTACAGTAGACAGAGCTCAGCACAGGGCACAGATATTACTTTGCTGGGAATGATTTTCACTTCTTTCAGGGACAACGAGGAATGAGAAGACCCACTTTATGATGGAGAAAGATCTTACCAGCATTGTTAGAGTTGTTCTTCTAGAAAGCTGTGTCCAAGAGCATCACTGGAAAGCATTTCCTAAAAATCAGAGCTGGAGTTTATCTCACTGCTGAAATCTGTTTTGGAGCAATGAGCTATAAAAATGGAATGATATTTAACATGCTGTTTTCCCTAGTTCTTCTACTTTCTTATTGTTAGTTAGTATTGTGTATCTTACAAAATACCCTGTTTTATTACTAAGGGTATGAAGCCCTTGCCTTACAGATAGTATCATGAAGAATATAGATCAGGTTACTTTTAGTGGAGAAAAAAAATCACCAGCTGACAGTGTCCTTGTTGATATACTGGAGTACGTCCTTCAGGAAGTGGGGAGATGTCATGCATGTTATCTTTCTGTATTTCCTGTAAGACTCAGCATGTTGGTTGGAGTAAACAAGGGTACACCCAGACCATCGCTGCAGGTTATTATGAGTTGAAACAGCAGGTAGTTCACTTTGTTTGCGTACAAAGTTTCAGTTCTTTAATAGAGTACCAAATCTTGAAACTAGGCTTATACACCTCTGTGGTACTTGGAAACAACATGTTTCTCTAGCAAAGTCTTCTTAAGCAAATACAGATCTTTATGCTTTGATTAAAAATTCTGTATATTGAATAATTAATGTTGACCAGGATTCTCAAATAAAACCAGCGAAAATGCAAATAATGCTTGTTCCTTTTCATGAGAAGGCTTCTAAGAACATATAAATATTTTGTTAGAAGATCCATTTCAGCTAACAGACCTCCAGAAATTAGGGCACTGAGCTGTAAACTTCACATCCTGTTTTTTCCTTAATACCATCTGGGGAAAATAATAGACTCTAGGCTTTACTGTGTTCCCACAGATCATACGCAAGATAATGGTGCAAGCAAAAAGGCTATCTCTTGCTTTGCTGTGTTGAGACTGTCACCATTTGTGTGACGCCTAAACCTTGTATTACTCTCTGAATCATGCTGGCTTTATTTTCAAAGCAGCAGTCTTGATTTAAGATCTGTATGTGACTTGAGGTTCTGGCTGCCTGAGGCTGCTGTGGTCTATAAGTGTTCTCATAGTGGCCATACCTCACCCGACTCCTCATGAGAAGATGCTACATTCACTCGCTGTCCCAGCAGGAGAAACATAGACAGGGAACTTTGACTCTGGGTTTTCTTCTTCCCAAATATTGCAGCCATATTAATAGCACTGGGTTTGTGCGGGGGTTTTATCATCTTCTGTAAATCTTGTTTGTTATCTTGACAAATAAGGATATTTCCTCTAGACTCTCCACAGATTACACTTACAAGCCAAGGAACTGCATGTTGCACAGACTCTGCGATACAGTGGTTGCAGCATTGTTACAGGAAGCGAAGACCTGTTGAGGCTCTTTTTGCAACCAAGGATTCAGATGTTGCACAGAGGAAACCCATCAGTACTGTTACCTCATTCCCCACCCTTCTGAAAAGAAAATAAACTCCGGGTCTTTTCAAAAACGCAGCAATGGGGTTGTTCATGATCTCCATCTCGGCCCGTGTTTTAGAAGATGACTCCCAAGTGGTTACTGCCAAGGACTTGAGTTTTCATTTTTACATTTAATGTAACAGAAATAATATTAATGGGGTTTGAGGTTTTGTTTGCTCATTAAGCAGTCAGCAGGAGCTCACTTAATGGAGCACAAACTCACAGTTATTACATTATCACTTAATTATTCAGCACTGACATCACTGCATCTTCACAGCAGGCACCCTCACAACTCAGAGGGGGGTGCGTTTCACTTCAGCTTCTTATGTCATGATGAAAATAGGATAACAGGAGCAGCTGAAGGCAGTGCTGTGGTGTACTGATCCTGCCTTACTGCGTACAGCCTTTTATGCAAACCAGGCCCTCGGCACAGAGCATGAGCCATGGGCAGTTACTGTGAAATAGGTCAGCTGCAGGGAAGAGTAATCAATGGAAAGGAGCTGACAGTAAGAAGGTTACTTGGCTGTACAACCGTACTCACTGGCACATTTTTGACAGACAGACAGACAGACAGGAAGGGAAGGATGGTGTTTTTGCAGTGGTAATAGAGGTGTTCACATAAACTTCCTGAAATCTCAATTCTTTTGTTGATTCACAGGTAAAACACATCTAAACACCATGAAGGTGCTACTTGTCCATGAGTTATATTCTAGTATAGCCTTTTATGGAGTCCTTGAGGAGCTAGCTGTTTCTGGAGTCTTTCCCGAACAAAAACCTGTTGAATAGCAAGGCAGTACAAGCCTGATTATCCCACTTCTCCACAAAGCAGTGGTACAGGAAGACACTGTTTTCTGACAAAATCTTTGAGTTTTTATCCTCGTGGTGGAGTTTTAATCACTCTTCTTTCAAACCTGCAGTGTAGCAAAGGCTAAATGCCATACAGATCTTAACAGTCTCTTTGTACAACAACTACACTGCCAAAGCCACTCATGGTTCAGGGGTTAAAATTGGGGTCCCTATGAATTATGGTGTGAGTCAATGGTGCTCAGCTTTGCAAGGCTGTGCTCCAGCATGCTACTGAAAACATGGAAAAGTAGCAAGGAAGAAAGGCAGGAATACTCTGCCTAAGGTTTTTTGTTGGTGTTCTGTGCAGAAAAATATGTTCTCTGAGTGCTTTCTCTTGGGAAAAGAAAAATCTCTTTGGGCAGAATCATCTTTTATGGAAGTGGTTGGCAGATTTACTCAGCAGCACATGCCTGCAGATACGTGATTTCTTTTAATATAAGGGAACAACCTTCAGAGAAAGTCATGAACACATAACTCTCAAGCATCTTGTATTCAGTGTTAAGAATACACGATGACACAGGTGTCATGTGCTCACTGTAGCAAGATGGAGATCTGTGAAGTTTCTGGTTACAACTTTGTTGATACGAGATTTGGAGATGATTATAGAGTGATGTGCAAAGGCAGAAAAGGCTTTGTTCCACTGACGGTATCAAGATGCCTACCTTTGTGTTGAGTCTGTGGATCTGGGTTTCGGAACTTGCAGACACAGAGGGATCTTTTCACTCCATTCCTTCTTATTTACCCTTGTGTCCATCATTTTCTTATTGCAGTTGGCAAGGCAACACAGCGGTCACTGCATTTGCTACAGTTCAAAAAACTTTGGTTTGTTAAGCTGAAATTACTCATTTTCTATTGCCAGAAAATTGCCTACATCTGAGAAAGCTAGGAACAGGGGGGCAGAAGTACAGGCAAACTACTAGTAATATACGAGGCTTGAAAAAATGGCTCTGTTGACTAGTGGAATACTGAATATCACAGAAGAGTGATCCCATATCTATAGGTAATGGTTTGAACACTACCTACCTAAGAGCTTTACTGCCTGCTATGATTTCACTTAGTTTTTTTATTGTTTTGGGCGTTCTGAATAGACTTCAGAAATCTTTGAGTGTATAACTACAGAGCAGGAACACATCAGAGGTACATCAGATCTCTGGTATATTATTCTACAGACAGCATATTACTTCTATGGACTTTGTACTAAAACTCATGGACTTTTCATGAGGAAAATATCCTCTGTGTGCAACACAGGCGAGGCAGCAGGTCTGGCAGGATCCAAGCAGCAGCAGAAGCTGCAGGAACCCTGCAGTCTGGTGCATGCAGATGCAGCACTGATGGACCTCTCACTAACTTTATTTAAAGAGAAGCCTTCATTGCAGATTTAACCCAGATGATTGGCATTTGAGGGTAAGCACCTGGAAGAGCTAAATTCAGGTGTAAGAACTTCACTGTAAAACTAGCATTCACACTGACACCATATTCAGTATTTTGGGGCTTTTGTCATTCTGCAGCCACAGTATCTTCTTCTTAGTACCAAATGATTCAAAATCCTCCTATGACTTCTTTCCCTGTTCCCATAATGTTGCAGGGGGAGTTGAGAAAATCATCCAGCCACATAGGAAAGTATGATCTTAATTCAACTATTTAGTCAATAAACAGCTTCTGGCTTTCTGTCTGTATCTTTGTTTCAGTGGAAAAAAGACATAAAGAGACCCAGCCAAAAGGTCTTCTGCAACCCCTCCAAGTCTACCTACTTACTCAGTAGAGAGATTACTATTCATTCATCATGGCATCCTTCACAGGAGGAGGTTTATTACATGGGATATGCCAGAAAGGTGCTGAAGCAAACAAGAGATGCCTTTCAACTCAGATTTTAACTTCTTTTTTTTTGTTATTTTTCTTTTGCAGCTGGGTTCAGGAGTTTTTACATGTTTCCAGTGGACGGGGAGAACCAATACATGGAGAACAGTGCTTAATACTGAAAATGCAGAAGTGGCACCAGGGATGGTATTTTTCTGACCTTCAGATTTCCCACAATGAGCAGAATCCCCCCGTGTTTTATGTTTTATATTTTGTAACTTCATTCTGCCTCCCACCTAAAAACTGAACCTTTTATGCTCCCTTAGTTCATTCTACTCTGCCGTTGGTCAGAATTGTGAGTTGTGGCCTTTTAGGACAGTGACCACTGCTTCCTGGCTGTGCACTAGCTATTTTATGCATTATTTGACAGCACTGAGATGAAACAGTTAACAGCAAGTTGACTGCAACTGTACCTCTTGCAAACTCTGCCTTGCAAGTACCCTACCTTGGGAATTCACCTGATGATACAGAGAAAGCCTCATCTTCATTGATTACATGTGTGCAAAGCGATGGCTAATTGAGCTCTCATCATCTTTGTTGCAAAGAAGACTTCTGCATTCTGGAGCTGTAGTCTCAAGAGCACTATTAATCATCTTAAAATGTCCCTTTTACCACAAGTCCAGAGTAATGTAGATTGATCAAGAGACTGGGGGAGTGTGAAAACAATCCATCTGACAGATGAGCCTATGGCCACTGGATTCATGTTTAGTGCTACTAAATGCTGAAGGAAAATTAATGTAGCTACCTAAAATGTCAAACATTAATATTTCCCCTCATATAGTTGCAGTTGCCTCTAAAACACCCCGGCAAATTAAAGCAGGAACCTCGGGAAAGGCGGCCTTCCCCTCCTGTAGCATAAGGAAGGTGCAGCCCCACTCTGATCTTCTCACAGCTCCTCTGTACTTTGTCCCTCTAATTTATTCCTGAGAGGCTGAGGCTGACAAGGGAGTGATAATTATGTGCTGACTGCCTTTATTAACCTTCAGTGACCTACTCCTGTCGCTGTGCTGGCAGGAACCCCCTTCCCCACATCACAGGGAAGCGACAGAGGTGCTGCTGGTGCCCCAGTGGGTGTCTGCAGTCTCACACGTGAATGCAGCCATCTGTGCTCCCCGTTGATCTAACACGTGTAAAATATCAAATTAACATGATGAAGGCAGTTGGGGGCAGGTTAATGTGAAGCTGGTGACAGGCTTTTTCTTCCCCTGTTCTTTTATTCTACTGTTGTTTCACCATGATCCTTTAAAAGGTTTTTATCTGCTGCACAGTGATGGTTCTGAACAGAGCTGCTACTGTTCTTGCAGAAAACTCTCACGTGCCTCTTCAGGGCATTTAATTTTGGCGCAGGAATCTTGTGTATGGCAAGTTACAGAGCTATTACTAGCAGGACTTAGAGCACTGTGGTTCGTGTCCTCTGGGCTTCAAGACAGTCTGGGCTGAATCCCAGAGGAAATTTAGGAACTGCTTTCGAAACAGGCATGGCTAGAACAGAGAAGTGAAGACCTGTCAGCACAGCTGGTACTT
Source organism: Nestor notabilis (assembly GCF_000696875.1). NCBI lineage: Eukaryota > Metazoa > Chordata > Aves > Psittaciformes > Psittacidae > Nestor > Nestor notabilis. The sequence goes on from NW_009909511.1 coordinate 128,483, forward strand.
CCCCTTCCAGCAGATTGTGGACAGGCAAATGTACACCTCTTTTTTCCCCTCTCTGCACCAAAGGATGCCCTTCCAAATCCACTGGCAAAGGCTGGTACTGATTTTTGCCCTGAGAAGGAAGAGCAAAGTTCAGATGACCTGCTAGGCAGATCAAGCAGGTAATGTAGTCTGTTCCCAGCCCTTTGTGGAATCTGTGGGGAAAGCAAGGATGTTGTTTCCCTCTCCCTCACTCACCTCCAACAATTGCTATCATGACCAGCCAGATTGCTGCTGCTTTTTTTTTCTACTTTTGTTCTCTGCATAGAAGTCTTTCCATAAACTGAGCAGGATTATTTATTATAAGCTCCTGGTTGCTTTAGCTTTTGGTTCCCTTTTGCCCTGCCTGAATTGATTTTCCTGCTGTTCAGGACCCACAGTGGTACTTTGTGGCAGCCTATATTAGAGATGTGCGAGCTAGCTGGAGAGCTGCACTGGATCTGCCCTTTGGCTCTGGCAGAAGTAATCCTTGTGGTCTTTTGAAGATGTTACATCATGGACCAATCATGTTTTTCATAAGCCATGTTTTACCCCTCTATTCTGACAACTCATACCATTACACTAAATCATGCAGGTCTTTGATCACCCTTGTATAGCATAAACGAGTATGAGGTTTGAAAGTTATTAGACATATGAGAATGGCTAATATTGGGTCTTCAGGTTGCCTGGGGTGTCCTCAGTTTCATCCATCTCTGATAGTCCTCTATCACAATTCCATATAGCCTCCAATACTGCTTTCTTGGAAGCAACTGAATCAAAGGACTACCCTCTGCAGGAAGTTCAGACTTTACAGAACGCTTTTGTGACCTGACTTTGCAAGCTGTCCCCATGCTAAATGCCTCTGGTTGGTGAGACTTCAGGGTTAATGAAAATCCATCAGGATCCACAGATCTAACAACACAGGTGCAGATATGAGGTGGTTTTAGTGGTTTGTGTCAGGGTTTATCCAGCTTCCTTGTCTGTCTGGATTTGTTTTCCATGTGTTTATGGATTCTTTTTTTTCCCCAAACTATTTCTCTGATTGTTCCAAAATGCAATTAGGAAAGTTTAACAAGTGTGCCTGCAACCTAAGTGAAAGCGAACTTGGAACAAGTGGCAAGCATTTCCCTTGCTGGCTAGGATGGCATGATATATATGCATAATATACTGCCATTGTGGAAAAGTACGGAAAAGTACTCACAAATTATCTTTGGATACATAAAATGGTTTAATTTAAATCTTCTTCCTACATGGTTAGCTGGATTAACCCTAATTCATCAATCTTATCCATACCAGTGCTTCCTTCTTTGCTCCAGAGCAGCACCCAAATGAGACCCCAAGGAAACTATCTCAGCAGAGGATGCTAAGTTACCTTTACATATTGGCACAGAAAAAGTACTGTTTTATCTTCAAGCAGGACCTCACTTCCAGGAGGGTTAGTGAATGACTACACTATAATTCATTTTGACTGTTTGTTTCTTCCCTTCATTCTGACACTCACATGTTTGTTTTCATAAATGCAGGGATGCACATAGTTAACTTAGAGATATATATATGTGTAACAGAACATACTTCTGAAAAGTAAAAAAAACCCAAAACAACCAAGTTTGGATGCACAGAAATGCAGCCTGAAACTGCTTTCATAACACAGCCTCTCCCACCCCACCCCAAAACCCCAAATTACTAATTCTGCTCAACCATGAGGCACAGAGAAAAGCAGAAAGATCAAGGTATTTTAGGCAGGGAACTTGAAGCCAAAAGAGACTAAAAAAGGAATGAATAAGACAGTTAACTCTTATTTAAGCAACATTGGTAGACGTCCTTTGAGTGACCTCCACAAAGCTTTGCTGAGGCGTCCTTTTATACTATTCTGTAAGACTAAAGCTAACTTCCATAGCTTTAAATCTTCTCTTCCACAGATGCCATATGCTGTCATTCTTGATACGTATAAAAGAGAGCTGATTAGGGAGCCACCTTGAAGACATGACTTTACTGAGTCATCCAATTTTGGAGATACATAAAATCGTTGTTGGTTTCTGGGCATTTCTCCTGAAAGGGTGAATGAACTGATTAGGCTGAAACTGTCACTGGCTTTTTATTGCCCACAGAACCAGCCATCGCCTCTAGCAAGAAGAAAGAGAAGAAATGCTGCGGGCAGCTGTATTATACCAAAGAGATTATGCAGGATTTGTCTGGCATTGAATCACTGGCTTGTGTAAACACCAGATGTAAGTGAAATGCAGTATCTTAACTAAAATGCTGTGTTTTGGCCAGCAAAAGCTAAATATATCATTAAAGATAATGCTACCATTACCTATGTTTTGGTTAGGTGCCGGTAGCACCCTCCCTTGTCTCTCTGGCTGTGGCAAGGGTTGCTCTCACACCCAGAAGCAGGTCTAATGTTGTGAAAGGGTGCTGCTGAGGCCCCCACACATGCCTTGTTCTTGGGTAGGCTCAGAGGCAATGCTTCTTGACATCTGCAGAGATTAGTTCTTGCTGTTTGATGCCTGGAAACACAGCCTGGGCACCAGCAGCCTCCCTCTTCTTGCCCTACTGCCTGAGCATCTGTCTTTGGGACAGGGTGTCCCGGCTCAAAGCTCCCTGGGGAGAGACACACATGGGGTCTTATTCTGCCCAGAGGGAAGATGTGGCCGTGGCCTGATGGGGTGAGTGTGGAAGAAGAGCGGCATCCTGAAAGCATTTGAATTGCAGGGACACAGCCCATGAGGCTGGTACCTGCCATTCTGTCCTCTAATGGCTACCAAGACAATTTGCTAAGACACACAGGAAAAGGGAAGAAAGTTGTTGTCATGGGGCTCTTGCCTTTCCAACCCCATCTTCTCCTCACCACTGCTATCTCCAGACTCAGGGAGGGCCACCACACATTGTGTATCCAGTTGAGTGCAGGAGATGGGTCCACGCAGGAGAGCAATTACTGATGGCCAAAGGAGCTGGAGGTAGGTGTTCCTCCTGAAGGTGTTGCCTGGGGCACCTTCCCACAGACCTCCACAAGTATGTATCTGTTGGAGAAGCATGTCTGTAGACATAGTTATTCAAGGTGCTGAACCCTGAAACAGCAAAGCCTTCAGGTACATGTGGAGTCAACGGGGTTTTTTAGGTGTTTATGGTAAACAAAGTCTTGGGGTATGAAGAGGATAGATATATATATGTACATATAAACACCCCGTAAAACTTTTCATAGTCTCAGAGCAAGGACATGCCTGAACCTAGAACTGGCCTTGCTCTTGCAAGACCTTGCCGTGGATTTTGTTCCTGGGAAAGGCAATAAATCATTTTATTTCCTTCTTCCAGCTCTTGGAAGAACTGCATTATAAAAACACTCCTTATGGGTCTGCAGGAGAGGATGGTGAAAGCCAAGTGCAAACCGACGACTGGTGACAGTAATGCCCTGCAGATCTGCTGTGATGAGGGGACTGACAAGAAGGGTTGCTGGTGTATCTGCATGGGGTAGCCAACTGGCCGACTGCAGAACAAACTGTAGTACAGACTCAAAGTCTGCACTAGAAGGAATCATTTTAGAAACAAAAATATGACTATGTCAGGTGTATCCACGTATAAAGGCTGGTGCTGTGAGGGTCAGGTGGTGCAGAGAACGAACTGGCAGGGAATTAGTGATACGTGACAGTCTTACAGATTTAGTCACAGACCCAAAGTAAAAGATGTCTGAAAACTGAGCTAGCTCTGCATTTTATGTCCTGCCCAGCCAGGGTGGAGTATCTTATTCCCTCCAGCCTGGCTGCTTTTCCTGCTCTGCAGTTATCACAGCCAGTGATGCAGTGGGGGGATGCTTGGTCTCCCTTTGCAGCAGCCAGATGCAGCTCCTCATGTGGCAGGGGAGAAGGAGGAGTAGCGCTTCAGGCTCAGCATGGTGCCTGCTTCATCCCCAAAGTGGTGCAGCAATTGAGGACAAGGTCTGAGGTTTTCCAATGCTGTTCTGCTATGACAAAAATAAATCAATTAACTGACCAAAAAAATGTGACAGAGGTATGAAGTGCTCAAATGTGTTCCTTCTCAGTTAAAGTACATTGGTATGGGAAGTCATTAACCCTGCTGCAGAAGAGCTGAAAGTATCTTGATGCTTTATTAATCCAATAACAAAATTCAAGGCACCTGTTTAAGTTCCCAGCTTTACTTAAGCCATCTGGGATCTGCACAAGCCATCTGATAACAGGTTTGTACCACTGGTCTGTTAAATGAACTTTATTAACCTTGCACTCTGTAACAGTGAGTAGCTTTATGCAGCTTTCTCTTTCTATCATGCAGTTTGCTGAATTACCAAATATCCAAGAAAACCAGTGTCCTCTGAGGCTGGAAATGGCTGGAGAGTATAGTTCTGATCACAGTGATCTTGCGTCTGAACTCTTTAAATTAATCCCCTGTTCCTTCTGGCCTCTTTAAGAAGAGAAGGTTTGCAACTTTCCTTTTTATTACCGTGGCACCACATAGCGAGGAATGAACTAGCTTTTCCATTACAAAGCACTTTTTCATTTCTCAGCATGCCGAAGCCTGGCACACAATGCTAACCCAAGATGCAGGAAGTTTTTTTAGCAGCTTAAAGCAAATTAAGCTTTCTTTGAGTTCGGGGAGCAAACAGGGTTGTTTGTTTCTGAGGGGAAAAACTGGGTGGTTTTAGCTGGAGCCTGGCAAAATAGTGTATATAGAGAGCCAGGAAAGCCAGGTTGTTTTGCAGGCTCTAAATATCCTCTTTCCCCTTTCTCTGACTAAGATTTTATTTTTAAAAACAGACAAGATTCCAGCAATCTCTTAGTTCTTGCTTTGAGTAAGTTCCCTCTTTCGTTCATGTACTGTGTTTTCCTTTGTTGTTTTCCTCACTTTGTTTTGCCAGTTCAATGCTGAATACAGCCATCCCATGTCCTAGATTTATCAGCACAGGAAGGGATCACCCCTGTTCCCACTGCAAGCAGCCTCTTTGGGTCACCCTTTGCACAACACCCTTTGCATGATGTGATCACAAACAACATAAGTCTAATTCCTGTGTGATTGAAGGGAATATAGAGAAGGCCAATAGTGATCCTGCAGTAGCTTTACCAAAATATATCCCTGTCCTGCGAAACAGTGTCACCATAATGAGGATCCAGGGCAATTATTTAGAGCTCACTTCCCTTCCTTCTTAGATCCTCCAGAGAAGTAGCTCTCATTCCCCAAAGAGGGAGTGGGCTTTTCTTTCCTCCATCGCTTCTGCTGAGAAAATGTTAATATCACCATTGCTAATATCATATTCTTTATGGTCAGTTGCCTCTGTTTTATTTGTAAAGTATTCTGAGATGCCTGAATAAGTCAGAAATACCCTCCAGCTATAAGCCGGGCTTGAGGAAAATTGATTGAGTGAACCGAAGTCATTAGAGAAAATAAACAGTGCTAAGCAAGATATATGAATGTATAAACCTACACTGCTTCTTTGCCCATTTAAAGATCACAGTGTAACATAGATCAATGATCTCCAGTTTAATTTTGACTTAAATTGGTTGCTGACTGTGTATCAAATGTTATTTTCTTGCAAAAATTATGTATTACACAGAACTGCGGTTTTTAAATTAATGTACATCTAGTTCCCCTTAAAACACATAAAGGATTAGCAGAAGCATGAGTTTTCTTTGTTTTTATAACACAAATACAGCAATTGGGCAATTCTGCACTGCCATTTCTGCGCTGCCATTTCTGTGTTGCCTCCTCCTAATGGCGAAATCATGTGTGCTGATCTGTACAATGAGCATAATGAACATTGTATTTATTTAGAGCAACCCTCAAAAACTAAAGTAAGACAAAATCGACATGGAAAAATATTAAAAATAAAAGTCCCTTCTCCCTCAGATGAGAACATGGAAATAAAGTCACCCTTCTATAAGGTTAACCCTTTCTGTTCCTTGGAGCCTGTAGACCTCAAAGCAATCTGCCAGGGGGAGTTTTCATCAGTATGTGCTTCATCCTCATCTAACAGTGGGAGGAAGCTGATACAGCCCATCTGTTTCATTCAGAGGTACAGAGCTTAGGAAGCTGATTTGCCATGTGGAATTTGATGCGCTGAATGACAATGTCAGGAAGAGAGCTCAGGTTGTGTGTGTGCACTGCTCTGCTCTCGCTGGCAGCCCCTTCTCTTTGGTGCATCTGGTACAGACAAGTAGCTACATAAATAGCCTTGCAGCAGCTCTGGTGCTCTGACTAGCACATTATTCAACTCCTCAAAAGAAAGTAATGCTGAGTATAGTTACAGTTATAGTTAGTATAAACGGCCCATAGGAGAAATAATGTCCAACAACTTGCAGTCCCATTTTTCAGATGCCTCAGTCTAATTCTTTTAACTAATGGCACCACATTTACTACCTGAAGAGCCTCTTGTGACATCACCTCTGATAGTTCTTGTGCCCCTAAAACCACGCTGAACACACGACAACATAAGAATGAATTGGGGGGGGTTCCCCCAATTTTTCTGAGCAGACTTTGCTTTTGATACAAACAGAAAGCTCTCAGTTGTGGCCATAGCATAGAAGTCGCGTTATGCAACTGCCTCTCTTGATGGCACAATCAGCTTTGCAGGGACACTTCATGAGCATCCTGCTGTGTGCATTTTTAGAAGGATGAGAACTGTGACTGAATATTGCAAAGATAGTGGAAGTAAAGACTTGAATAAAGCCTTCAAAATCCCTATAAAGCCAGTTTCTCAATTTAATAAAAGCTAATTCTCTTCCATCATTGCACAAAGTAACTTTCTAGAGACCCAAGTGAAAAAATGCTGTAACTGTATAATAGAGGGAATGGAATACATTTAGTGTCCACAGCAGTGGTAAATTCCTATTTAAGAAAACAACAAGAAACCATGGTATGCTTTTGTGGCTGTGTATTACCTACTGTACTGTTAAAGGCTGTAGCCAGAGCGAGAAAAGACCTGTCTTTCGGGTCATGGTACCTGTTAGAAATTAGTTCAATGGATCCAGGCAATGGGAAAATCTCTAAGATCATACTGGAAATTCTCTACATTAATTTTGTCCGAATATTCCCTGCCCAATGGGATCTCTGACCACTGGTTTCATACAGACCTGGACTTTAACCTTTATCAGTACTGGCAGCCTGTGCTCAGAGACCTTTTATAGAGAAAAACCTTCTCCTTTTGACCACCACTTCCACATTCCTGGAGTTCTTAGCGAACAGTATTAAGCGAAGATAGACCAAGTGCCTCAAACAAGCTGAGGGCGAACCGCAACATGGTACGAAACCTTAAAATGCACCAAACCCTAAAGCTGCGGAGACATTTCAGACTTGCTCCTTGTTGAAGCCTGGAGTTTATTGTTCCGTATTCCCTCAAGCGAGTTTTGTTTCCTCTGTGCTTCCCCAAACTGGCCAGATCTTTGTGCAACAGCGCTGGCGCCCTCGCACTGAGGAGGAGGGCTCCGCAGAGGACACTGCTCCAGCACTCGCCAGCCTGAGAGCTGCCGCGGTTGAAGAATCAGGGCTGCTTGATAAGTAAAAGGAAGGCAGAAAGTAGCTGTGTGCACTACAAAAAGGGAGATGTTTCACACAAACCCGGGAGCTAACCAAGACGAGCTTTTTACCTGGCAGGTCGGGCTGTGCGGGAAGGCAGACAGCTGGCAAGAGTCGTCATGATGAGCTCTCCCCATCTCCTCCTCCAGTTACATTTACCTTTTTGTCAGGTCTTCTTGTATCCGAGCAATAACAAATATGCCAGCAGATTAAAGCACATTCCCCCAGCCTGCCTAGGAACCACTCCAAGTCCTGGATTTACCCAATCCAGATACTGTATTATTTGGCCAAGGTACTTCCAGACCCCACTTAACACCTTCAAACCCCCGAGTTCTCAGCCTGCACCATAGCTAGACAGTAGCTGCTATTCTTAAATGCAAGCTTGTCAAAGCTGAGCACGGCAGGTATTAATAACCAGCTGCTGCTTCTCTTCTCAAGCAAAGCACATGATTCTTAAAACGCAAAGTTCCTTCTCCCCAGAAGCATTATTGATTTAATTGAAGAACTCCCCTGAGGGAGGGGGTTGCTTGCAGAAAGGTTACAGCCTGTTAAGAAAAAATTATCTCCATCAATTGTCAGCTCTTTAACCTAATGATGACAATCTTGAATAGCCTGCTCCACTCTGCAAAATTACATACAGCACTTAATTAGATTAATTAGCAAAATAGAGTTATCATAAAGAGTCTGGCTCTATATTGCAGTGCCAGAAAGGAAGGTGGGGAAAAAGAGTGCAAGTTAGTCTGAATGAAACCTGTCACTCATTAAATAGCAACTGGTAATTGCTGTGTTTTAATTATTGGAGATTTGTTTTCATGTCTGTTCCAAAATCCGAAAACTGAGCTCAAGTCTTTTTTTATTTTTCCTTTTAATGGATACAGTTTAGGATTGTTTGTTGCTGTCTTCCTAAAGAGGAGTTTCAGTACAATGAATCTGTCTTTAAACTAAGCAGAAAGTTGCTGTAAAGGCAGGAAGCCGAGACAAGGAGATGGCTAGGTCAGGCTTCTGAGTCCTAGCACTGTGCAAGCACAAGCTTTACCGATTTCTTCAGAGCAAACCATACTTTCAGAAAAAAACCCAACAAAGTGCATAAATTGATGGTCTTTGCCAAGCCCAAGACTTGTGAGACTCAAAGAATGATGTTTTGTGGGCTTGCAGTAGACACCAAAGTGAGTCAGTGTTGTGTTTCGTATTTCCTGCTGAGAAGCATTGACACTCACATGTTCAGCAGCAAAACGCAAGCCCAGCTCTGCGCTTTGTTTACTGAGCATAAATGCCTGTTTCACAATGAAGATGACATCTGCTGTCACTGTGTCTATCAGATGTTTCAGGGTTGTACAACACTACTTCATCCAAATATTTTATAGCTAAAGTCATTGAATCATAGAATCAACTAGGTTGGAAAAGACCTTTAAGATCATAAAGTCCAACCATTACCCCAAGACTGTCAAGACCAGCGCCAAAGCATATCATTGAGGTACCCTTAAGTAAAAAGGATGGATTTGGATCCCTCTCTTCATGTAGAAATATTGAAAGAATTGTTCAGAAATTTTCTGAACCTTTGACTTTGTTCCTAATTCAGCGTGGTAAAATGAGAAAGTTTCCAGGACAGAAAAGCCAGAAGACTGGTAGTATTCTAACAGAGTAAAGACAGAGACTGCACGATCAGTGCAGTCCTGGAAAAGAAGACACAATACATAATTTACACTGGTCAAAACTAGGCAGGGGGTTGAAGGGGGGGGAGAAATGAATATGCAATGACTTAGAAAGATTAAATAAAATGCTTTTACTAACCTAGATGTCAAGTAAGCTTAACTTCTAATTTGATGAGATTATAACAATAATTTTGTGCTGATACTCCATGTTATATCTTTGATTTCAAATAATTAAAACTACCTAAAATTGATTCAATTATATTAATATGTAACTAACTTTGAATGGGAAGACACCATCCTCAAGAAGCATTTCTAGTGGAGCTCCATGTAGTGCCTGACAGTTGCTTTCAACTTCTTTATACTGATCTGAAAAAGAAATATAATTCAGGATACAATTTAGAGAGGACACATATTACCAAAGTGTAAATGTAAGTCAGGTGAAGTCATTTGTACAGATGGATTTGCATCACTTGACTACATGACAGCATTAAACACATTTAGGGAAGAACTGTGTGACTAGCAATGGAAGCCCATGTGATGTATCTATCATTAGGAGGGATCATGTCTCTGTCATTCCTGAAGTGCTATAAATATTTTCATAGTGTCAACATCAGAATTTTTGCTGAGAGATCAAAAAGGATTAACAAAGAAAGCAAAAGAATGACTTGAGGTCTTGCCAATAAACTTCAGTGAGATACTTCAATCTGATGCATAATATAATTTAAATTTCAGCATGTTTAGACTACACGAAAGATTTCTGATTATAGTGGGATCTGTTATCTGGTGAATGAGTGAAAGCTCAAGGCAGACAAACTGAAACTAGAAATTAAGTGCAAGCTTTACCACAAGAAAAACTAGCTTTTGAAAAACATAACCTACAGAAATGGTTTCATTTTTAATTTTCAGCATTTTGTAGCTCTTGGGAAGGAAGGGATCTGGAGTAAAGACCTGCTGCAGGTGAAGGATCCAGGCAGGAGACATGGGTTGAACTGGTGTTTGTAACTGGTGCTAGGCAGACTAAATTATCTGAAGTGTTTCCAACCAGAAACCACTTGAATACCTCTTTTTCTCATGTGTTGAAAGGGTGTTTGTCAGAAATTTTCAGTAAAGCGGATCTGAGACCAACTCGTGCCTGCACTGTGGCATCCCTCATGCTGAGGGGATGGAGCTGTGATGTTTCCTTTAGTTCTCTGCAGAGGTCAGTGAGATCATAAATTTAGCTGCATGGCAACTTTCAGGAAAGGTGGCAAGAGTATTATAAACAAGTGGAGGCAAACCAACCAAGATAAAGTTAGAAACAGCCTCAGCCTGGACCACAGACTAATGTTTACACAAAATATGTGGAGAAATTGGAATATAAATAGCTGTCAGTGGCTGAAGTCAGGATGTTTTACATGAGTAAAGCACCCCAGGGAAGACATCTGATGGTTATTTCCACCATGACTGACATTTTCAAAGATGGGGTCCCAGAAGCACGGCTCAGCAAGCTTTGATTGCTAGTGCTGCAGCTCTATTATTTTGTGAATTTTGGTCTACCTGCAGTCATTGCCAGCAGCACTGATGACATCCATCCAGCCCAGCTTTTGCTCACCTGGAGCTGAGTCCCTTCTAAACAGCACATGAGATCTGCCAGTGAGAGCAGCATAATGTTTAGTTTTGTTGAAGTATCCTCAAAGAGAAAATCCACGGCTGTACCACAGGGTAGCTACAAATAGACTGTGGTGTACCCCAAGTAACATGTTACACATAAACCATACAGAGCCTTCCTGCCAGATCCCAGGAAACCAGCACACCTATACTCAGCCCCACAGACTGTTAGGCGTATGTTCAGCTGGGCTCAAGAACTCAGTACAGTTTGAGGTCTACAAAAACATATTTCTCTCTCAAAATATTCCAAGTCAGGCCAGCCTCAGCTTGGCCTCCAACATCCTGAGATCTCATTTCTCTTCTGGATTACATGGCACCAAACAGCTCTTCTACTTGGAGTTTGCTTCCTCAGGGAAGCAATTTGGCGGCTGAGGTCAGTTGTCCTGAAGTTGTGCAAATCTTTTGACTGGCAGGAGGATAGAGATCCCTTCTATACGAACTGGATTTGTCTCCCTTAAAAGTTGGCAAAACCAAACATTATGCTACTTGAAAAAAATCTATTTCTTAGAAATGTCTTGGCGACTCTTTGCAGGACAAAGTCATTTGATTTGAGAGTTTTCCATTCTCAGTAAAAGGACAAGCAGTAAAGCCACCTCTGCTATGAGCATTTGATACAGGCCTCTGGAGACAGCCAGTTCTGCGATGAGCTGGCTTAGACACTGAAACTAAGAAGAACCAGAACACTGGATTTCACCTCAAAATGCCTCTGCTGCACCTAATAAGTGCAAGATCCATTCACAAGGTCTGCTCATACCTGTATGATGCTGTTATGCCCTTGCATAGATTTATACACTAGCAGCTCCTTTTCTTAGGGACTCCAGCAAGACTCAATGTCCTCCTCCTTAGTCAGTGCTGTGTGTCAGCATCCCCTTTGACAGAACAAGCCCAAGGCAAGCACACAAGCAATAAAGACGACCATTGCTGCCACTCTTTTGGATTTATTGTATTTATAATAGTATGAGCTCCTTAGTTACTGAGTCCTCTCTGTCTGGCTATGTGGTCAACATCCTGGCAGTACAGGATGAATGCGGTTGTGGTTGGTCACACACGTAATCAAGAGCATAAAAGGCCTGGTGGAAAGACAGTTAGGTTACACGTATGTATCAACATTAAGCCAAAACCTGTTGTGTCGGTGGGGGAGCACGTTCACACCTGATGCAGAGTACACGAGAGACAAACAATTGCAAAATGAATGCCTAATGCCCTTACTGCATTACCAAAAGGGAAAGACCTGACCACGCTCCTGCCCTGCTCTCCACTTGCTTGCTCCATGTTTGCATTGCACACGGGGGCAATTGCGCTGGGTTTGGGTTTGGGCTGCTTGCTTGCCTGCCTGCCCACTGCTGTGACGTTAGGATGTGAAGCTCTGCAGGGAAAGTGGTTAATGAAATAAGCACACACCATTTCTCAGTCGTTTAAAATATTCTCACTTGTCTCGGGTTTCATTTTACAAACCCCTCGTGTTGTGTCTGAAACTGGCTGGCAGTTTGAAGCTTTTGAGAACAGTTTCACAACAGATCACCCAGTATATGGTAATATATCTTTACAATACCAGGCCAGTGTTACGTACTTCTTCCCTTTAGACCTTCCGGCTGAATTTAACTTTGTTTTTGGTGTAAGCATGCTTCCAAATCCTGATTGCCTCAGCATGATACAAACCACTGGAAAAGACTGAGCTTTCAGCTTGTGTTTGCAGTTCAACTGGCTACAACAATTTACTTGAGAAATAATTGGCAATGCAGCCCATTTTGTCATCTTTCCTGCTTCCTCTGCAGTGTTAGAGCTCTTTCAGTCATAGAAGAGCTGAGCGTATGAGAAGAACAAAGTCCCGCTGCTGAGACATTTAAATGCTATAAAATGTCATAACATCAGATAAGCTTCAAGATCTTAAAAAGGATTAAAAGTGCAGAGAGTTTATTGGATGCTGACATGCAGCTAATAGCATTTTTGCATGCAGTGACTTCACACAGTGTTCCAGTGCAGTTTTAAATGTCATGTAAGTGTATAAATTCCATTAAAACATAACCTTTATTATAAAAGCATCAATAACAGAAAAATCTAATGAAAGGATAAAAGGCTTGGTAGAAACACAACCTTTTTCATATCAAATTGGTAATGAATTAATAGAATTCTATGAAGGACACTATTTCAGAGGAGGAGTGACAGAGAGGAAACCCTGCCTTCTGCCACATGGTCTAATGGAAGCTCCTGCTCTCTTCAGCAACCCATCCTCTTCTGTAATCCTGAGTGAATTAATATTCCATGTGGCTGCATCAAAATACATGAAAACAGCATCTGGACCTTTGAAATCCCCCCGTTTTGTTCAGCTCAATCATCTACACTGGGACACTTGCCACCTTGCCAATGTCTATTAGACCCAAGCCTGTGGCTGATGAATTACAGCTCTGTCAATCGTCCTGTCTAGCAAATTGCCAGCGTATGAGAAGGAACCCAATATCATTATCAGCATTACAGAGCACCATGGACAAAGTAATAGCAGGCTACATTTCCCTCGTTCAGTGCCTATCCCAGAAAACTAGGCCATGGTGTCCTTCAAACCATAATGAGAATTACTATTGAAAGGACTGTCAATCTACATAATGGAAGAAATGAGGCTTGACAGTTTAGAAAATTGGGGATAAGTACAGTAGCAGAACCAATATACTGCAAAAGGCTTCTCTTTTTTTGACCACACTCAGTCGGAAACAAGTTGAAATTACCCAGGCCAAATCTGTTGCCTAATTTTGATAATATACGCTTATCTGTACGTGGCTGTGGATTTTGGCTGGGAAGATTTAGAATGTGATAAAGTTCCATTTAGGGTCTGTCTTTCCAGTCCAAGGTATGATGGATGATCAGGATAGCTCTCGTCCTCATATCACACTGCAGATGGATGATCAGGATAGCTCTCGTCCCTTTCTGTTTCTTTTATTATATCCCTATAGAATCACTGTAAGAATAATTTTTATCTTTTTCTTTGCATTTCCAGACATCACTCACTTTTCTTCTAAAATAATTCAGATATTTAGAAAAGATGATTTCTAATGATAGTTCAGAAATGATTGCTCTTCCTTCCAGATTAACTGAATTTATTACAAGTCATTTGATACACGTAGGCTGAGAGTCCTCACTGACAGTGAGAACAAAAACTGAGAAGGATGTCTGAAGGGCACCAGTTTTTCAAGTGCCTTTCTCTGTGACCCTTTGCTACCAAATACCGCAGGGTTTCCTCACCCTTGTTTCAGAAGTGCTTCCACTGTCTGTCCCGGACCCTTTCTTTCCCAGATCTTGCCAAACAGCCCTTCCTACAGCTGATAATGCTGCGGCTGCTGGGTCCTGCAGCTCATCAAAGCTGAAGGTCTTTATTGCTGCAACTCTTGCATCTTGCCTTGAAATTGCTCTGGGGGGCAGTCTGAGCCCTGCTGCAGCCCCTTCCAGGTTGGCAGCAGTCAAGAGAGGAGAGGGCAGTAACCGTGATGCAAGCAGCAGGTTTTGGAAGCTGTTAGCACCAGGAAAAAGGAGTGTGACAAAACCACATTTCTGGGCTCCCTCAGAAGAGTCCATCACAGCATGACAAGTAAAGCTTGCTCGCTGCCTTCTTGGTATGCTAAGGGTAAGAGCCTTTGTGTTACAGGTAGCCAGTGGCAAACAGTTGAAATATCACAGGCCTAAGTAACAAAACCAGATTTTAATAAATAATAAAAGATGTATTTTTTTTTCTGAGCATCATCATATGAGCTGAGAAATAGAATGAGAACTTCAAAAGCAGGTCTTGATTCCCCCCCAGCTTGGTGTCTTTCATTGCTGCTGTCCTCTGCCTTTCACATCAGCTCTCCAGCTTTATGCAGCAGCCATCAGCAGCCCTGCTCAGCTGAAGATGTCTCTTGATCTCAGGTATTTCACAGATGTCAGAATACCTTGCTACACCACTGGGAAACTCATTTAGATATACAACCTGGTTTCTGCATTCCATTTTATACTCAGGACTTGTGGGACTTGGTGTGATTGTGTGGTTCTGAATAGGTCTGAAATCTGTGTCTAGTCCTTCATCGTGTCAGTAACGCTGGGAGGGGAAAGGTTGGTTTTTAACATTTTGGTAGCACAATCATGCTAATTGTAAGTAAGTCATGTGCCCTAAACATATAGCAGAAATATTTCTGTATTTACTCAAAATCACAGGAATTACCATGCGGCTTTAAATGCATCTACTGTTGGCAGCTAGTGGTGGCCATTGACCTGTACCAGTTGTTCCAGTAGATAGCTCGAAGTTCTGTCAGTCATTATGAAATAGAGACTATTTTAGGCCCTTATGTATGACATTTAATCATCCCTTGTTTCGTGCCACACCCTGAACTCTCAAATTCTGTATAAACTGCAAGGTATCTTTCTTGAGCTGTCAGCCCCAATGAATTTCTGTGTCTCTGACTACTAGCTACCATAAAGAGAAAGCATTGACCTTTATGGGTTTCTGTATTTTGCAGCCTTTTATTGAAGGGTTTCATCATCTACCTACTTTATCTGTATTTGAAACAGGTTCAGTAAAACCTAAAAACAGTAATACCTGAATATCAAATACAGTCATTCTTACAGTGTTATACGTACTATTACTTCCAGCACAAGATCATAAGACAATTTTAATCTGGCTCTCTTAATGAAAAGTCTATGAACAGGATCTTCAGTGCGAGGGTCTGATTTTCAGAGATACTCAGCACTTGGGGGAATTGCATCAACATCATCTGCTTGTTACATACTTAAGAAAGTTGCAAAACTGCAGTTCCAGTGTTGCTCACTATAGTGTTACTTATTACCTGTCTTTCTAGGTTATATCAGTACAAGAAAGTAAGTATGTGAAAAATATATCACTGCTAGGAGACTGGACTGAGGATGTCTTTTTCTATGTGGATTATGAAAACAGTGGCAGTGATTGATTTTAGAGCAACAGTGCTCCAAGCTGTGCTCCTGCATCTCCACAGTACAGGTGCGTTATCTTTCCGGGGTCCTACTCCTAGGATCATACTACTTTCAGTAATGTGGCTGTAGCAGGCAAAGCATATAATTGTGCTTCTGATTAGCTTGAAACACACTGTTCGTATCTGATCATTGTTCTTGCAGTTTTCCTCTGGGCTTTGAGCTGTGGCAGAGATTTTATGTGGGTAGAAAATGCCATTTTTCTTTTGCCAGAATTCTTCTGGGGAAGATGCTGTCAGAGTGCTCCATCGCATGTGATGGATCATCACTTGCAGAGAATTCTCTCTGATACAAAATTGAGTTTTTATCTTGAACTGACATGTCTGAGAAGTCTCACCTGTGACAATGGGGGAGGGGAAGGAGATAGATTTAGTAGCTAATTCCTCCTCCAGGACTGAATATATCCTATCTATCTCTCATACCCAGCTCTGTCCTGTATCTTGTAACTGCTGCCGCCTCCCCTTCCTGAGCTTACAAGTCTCCCCAGTTAATACTGTCCAGTGCAGCCTCCTCCAGTGTTAAGCTGTGCTCACATTATAGCAACCATATTCTTTCAGTCCAAACCAGTCCAAAACTGTTGTGACAGAGCTGACATCATTGTTGCCTTTCATGCACTCAGGCTCTTACTATTTCTGAGCTATTTAGCTGTTAACATAATTTTGGAAAGAGT
>NW_009909511.1:144983-171743 GCF_000696875.1 Nestor notabilis
AGTTAGCAAATCGATATGACTCTCTCCAAGCGAGTAAACTTTGAATGCTGGTGGTGAATCAAGGCTCAGGAAAAAGATGGGAGTAAACTGCCTGGTTCTGTAAAGCTGTGTGCAAGTAAATGTAAGCACAAAATACTGCACCCTAGAGAAGGATGTTCAGGAAATGCTGTTTCAAGTCCTGATTGCTGACTGCTCCCTGTCACAAGCATGAGGCTCTCTGAAATGCAGGGACAGCCATTAGTCTCCTGGGAAGCTCCCTACTCACTTCCACAGATTCCTGGAGGTGATGTTATTTCTCCAAGACAAAAATTCTGCCATTAAGTAATCCTGGCACAAGCAGAGACACCAGTACACTATATAGAAAGATATTAGATGATTCTGTTACATATTCAGGCTTGAGAAATTTGATTATTATATGGCTAAAGACAATCCAAAATCACAGCAGCTATCATCAGCTCTGGAATTCAGGACAGAGACTGAGATTTACAGCTGAATCCTAGGGCTTCTTCTAGATTTCTGTGAGGGATTTTTTGATCCATAGCATAATGTCTGAGATAAAAAGAAGAGCTCATACTGTGAGCCACAGCATAAAGCCCATATTTTAAGAGTGTAACAAAATCTTCTTTTACTCTCTTATAGACAGGAAAACTATTGAACTCCTCAGGCCCTGGGACCCCACACAGACATGCTTAGTTTGTCATCAACTGATAGGATTTGTATTTCAGCTTACAATCAGCTGATAGGATTTCTATTTCAAAACCCTCTTCACCAATCAGTAGCACATTTGAGCATGTCTGCTAAGTACATGCCACTGAAAAACTATGTAGGCATCAGTGCACTTTGTAAAATAGCATCTAGTGAAACCTAATGTACATTGCATTAAACACAGGGACTGGTGCCTTCTCTCCATGTACTATTTATGTATGTCAGTTTATTTCACTCCTTGCTGCCTTCTGGGGGGGTTATTTTTTCCCTGCCCTTACACAGTATGTTTCTTCTGCTACTTCAAAAAGTGGTAGGTGTCATTTCCTCCAATTTATCGATGGAGGAAGCCGAGGGCCAGAGAACAAAGCCCAGGCCTTTGAGTTCCTGCACTGTTTCCTGGCCCTGCCGCTTTCCTTCTCCCAGACGGTCACCAAAGCACAGGCCAACGTTGCACCCAGGCGAGAAGGCCCTCTGCTCCATCACGTTTATCTCCATGGCAAACAGAGAGTAAAACACCTAAGCTTATTCAGAAAGCTCTTCTTCAGAATGCAGGTGGCCGGACCGCTTTTGACAAAGCAGGAGAGGTTCATGACAGCTGAATATCTCGGTTGTGTTACTCCCACACCAGCTCAAGCTGCCTCCTTTCATACTACCCTCCCACACCACCTCTCAAACACTCCTCTCCTGATCACACACTCCACCCTCCCTCCCCCTTTCCTCTTCATTTTGGCGTGCTAGAGTGGCACCAAGCGGGAACTCCTGTGAGCTCAAGTGGCGCAGGGACACATGCAAAGGCAGCACACGCAGCTGGGCACTGAAGGCTAAATTGGGAGTTCAGCGTTTACACCTGAGCGCTCTCCCACCATTGCTGCCCTCTGGCACACCAGATAATAGCCACGGGAAGAAACACTGTGCTTTTGTCCCAGGGTACTGGTGACATTTCCAGTACCACTGGGCAGCATTAGGGATCCCACAGGATGGCACTGGGACCAACCCATCCTGTGGCTGCACATGCTCCTGGGCTAAAACTCTGAATTACTTTTTTTTCCATCCAGTCCTGCATACCTTTCCCCTCCATCCTCACCGCTGCCTTTAAATCCTCAACAGCCTTTCCAACTCAGAAGGGACTACAGTGGATGCTCCCCTAAGCCTATGAGGGCTTGTTGTTGCTCTTGAACTCAAGCCCTGTCTCTTAATCTTTCTGTTGTGCTTTTTGCTACCCTGCCCTTCCACAGCCACCCAGGGAAGAGAGGTGATGAGTCAGAAAGGGAAGCTTAACAGTGTCCACAAACAGAAACAACCAGAAAACCTCAAGAGTTTTACCGCCGTTTTCTTATTGAGAACAAACAAGCTGTAATGAATATAAAGTGTCACATGAGTTAGTTTTGAAAACCACCAAACTGACCTGTCCCACAGTTGCTTTCAAAACACTGAGAGGAAAAGGAATCAGGGGCTGGTAAGAACTGTGGAGATACTGGTTTTTAACTGTTTGCAAGAGCTCAGAATACTGGAGGCCATTATGGGATAACGCAGATCTATTAATTTTTAAACCAAGGTGTTAAATGTTCCACTTAGCTTAACTGGTCAGACTGAGTAGGTGTGAACAGAAAAACTGTGGTGAGACCTACACCCACTACAGTCAAAAGAAGCAAGCTGGTAACTTCACCAGTTACAGAACTTTGCTCATGCTATCAAACCCCCACAGGTTAGTCATCCTCCAACCGCAGTGCTCCAACTGTTACCTGTATGGGGATAAAACGACTTCACAGTGAAGTACACGCCACTACAACTGCATACTCTGCCATGAATAGGGCTATATGATCACTTTCTGCAAATACTGCTCTTTATATTCATTTTGAACCTTCATTTAGGTAGGCTAAAGCTTAATGAAAGGTTATTATAGTGTGCACAGGACATGGAGGAGTTTCCATGGTCTGTGCAGCAAACAATGTATACAGCAAAATCAGCATTACTAATAAAGTAGCCTTCATGCTGTATAAACCTAGTCAATCATATAGACAGAAGGGAAACTCTAGCATTGCAAGAAAAGAGGACTGTGTCCTTTCAGATTAGTTCATCTGATTAGCAGACCAGACTCAAAATTTTTAGTCATCTTGGAACTCACTTCCATTTTTCACTGCTGGCAACTCTGAATCATCTCTCTCTCTGCTGCTTCAACTTCAAAACAGGAAAAAGTGAATACGGTAACCAGCCACGGAGGCTTACAAAAGCACTCCCATGCTGCACGAAGTAGCTGAAAAGAGGCTTGGCTCATACAGCATCTTTCACCATGCCTGCATGGGCAAGCTCGTGGAATCGCGCGGGGCACCAACCTAGTACTCCCTGCTGCAGCAATGTAAGATCGTAAAGAAACAAAACACCTGAAAAAAGGGGAATTTTTGCAACACTGCACTTAATTCCTGATCCTACCGCCTTGAGTAGCAGACTATCACCAACAGCAGAAGGGCCAGAACTTCAGCAGCAGAGCTTGGCACCCAGGTCTGTTTTGAAGGCTTTTGCTGTTTTGGTGGCACCAGTAGGCTCAGCAGTGCCCCTCAGTAAGTGCTGCCGGGGGAATTACTGGAGCACAGAGCTGTCTTCTGCTGCTGGCCGGTGTGTTCACAGGATGGAGGGCATGGTCCTGGGCTCTGTAATTAAATATCCAGTGGCTGCTATGTACCACACCAACACACCTGATGTGCGTGTGTGTGGGGAGTTTAAGGCAGGAAGAATGCAGATGAGGCTTAGAGATGCTCCTCTTTCAAACAAGGCCACTGTTCATCCTATTTCTTGTGTTCAAAAAAAGAATTAACTGTTAGCATCTACATGGTTAATCTGCATGTGAACTTTTCCTTTCCCAATTACTATTTTCTTTTAAATTGAGCAGTATATTGACTTACATACATACCCATACTTACTCACTGATTACTGGAGACAAATAAAAGCAAAAAAGGCAGTCAGATAAATACTCCCCTGTGTTTTGGCTCCATCTTTCATACCCAAAATTATGTAAGCAGTTCAGCTGTATTACAGCACATTTAAGAAAACAAAGGCAGAAAAAAATAAAAAGTGCAAAGTCAGCCTGTAATTAGTTTTATTTGGAATACTTCCCCGGATCTTGTGTGCTTCTTCTAAATAATCAAAAATAAACCCTGTAAAAAATGGTTCAATAATAAAAGTAAATTGTATCATGGATGCAAAGAACACTTTAAAGAAATACAACTGAGAAAAGTATGCTGATAAAATTGGTTTTGAAATGAGCACCACTGGGTTAACAACAGAGCCTGATACTTAGCTTGCAGGTATTTATCCTGCATTCTTTTAACATGCAACATGTACACTTTCTAAAGGATTTTTAGCTCCACATCATCTTTCAGAGTATCTGCTTGACTTAGTTCATTTTAAGGATTTATGGTACATACAGATTCGGACTGAATATGAATAATGCACAAAAGTGACCTCCATTTTAAGGAACCAGCACTACAGCTGAATCCAAACATACTCAAGTGGTCACTTAGCCAAATGCATGTATTTAAATTTTTTTTCTTTTTTTACAAAAGCAGATATTAGGTAAGGATATTGTTCCAAGAAAGTATTATCTTCCTTTCTAACAAGATAGAACAAGATCACAGTAAGCAGAGTATATATTGTAGAGTTGAACACACAAAATCTGCCAGCCCTAGCTTATATGATACTCATTTTTCACTTCCTCCTTTTTGCCTTAAAACTAAGAAGAAACCCCTACCAAATTATGTTTAATCCTTTCAATGTTCCTCACCTCTTTCCAGGTTGTAATGTGCTAAATGGAAATACATCAATGCTAAGAATACCTAAGTCATCTATTCTGATAAGCTGGTTGGAGAAAGAGGCTCTACAGAAATGCTTCAATCACGATATGAATTATGTCATTCTGTAAATGCCATGCAAAGAGTGGTGGGCCAGACTGGAAATGGAGCCTTACTGGCTTTTAGGCCTCTCTGAAAAAAAATGCTAACTGTACTGGCCTTTTTCCACAGTCTGCATCTTTCAATCAGGACTAAATTGAAAACTAAAATTCCAACAGCCTAGCTTTCGAGTTTCCTGGTAAAGTGAAACCGACCTTTTATATCTATGACCCGTCTGAATTTTGATGTAACAGTTGTTTTTCTGTTAGATAAACCAGATTTAAATCTGATAGATTTGGCCCTGGAAGACTAATTTCATACTAGCTCAGAATACGGTTAGCAACATTGAACTACACGTTGCTTCCCATCAACTTCAGGGGCAATCGGAAGATTTCCAGCTGGCAACACAGAGACGGACTGTCTAAAAAGCAATGCTTATTGGTGTTTCCCACAGGTTCAGTGTTTCATTTTGTACAATACAGACTAGAACTCACTCCTGGCAAGACTGTAATACTGAGGCATACAATCTGTCACTAGACACTGAAGAGCTTAGCACCTTCCAAAACTGCTCCTAACCCATGCAGTTTGGCATTTGAAAGTGCACGCTCAAGATGTGGCATTTACTATGGAAATTTATTGCATCTCCCTCCACCCCCTTTCATTTTATAATGACTAGAAAACAAATTTAAGTCCCTAATAGTTTAGATTAAGTGCAAGTACACTGATGGTCTTGGTCAGAGCTCCACTGACGTTTACATGATGTTATAAATATAAATATAAATATTCATTCCAATCTGAATGAGGAAACAGTATCTTGAATTGGTTAAAAAAATAAAAATCAGCATAGAATGCATGTCTTGAAGACCTCTAATTAAAACACTCCTTTTCAACAGACATCACCATCTTCCCCTTTTCCCCACAACCAAACAAAAACTGCATTTTGATCTCTGTAGGATTTTCATTGTTTTTCTTCAAATTTATTAGCTTCTGTAATTATATAGTCCATTTTATTGTTAAATCAGAAACAGTAAGAGAACACTCTAGGTTGGTATAGTATTTTACAATGAGCATATCAGCTACAATACCTTTACCTAATGTTGTCAGAAAACCAAAACCAAAACAGAACAGCAATATTTTTTTCTTTTGTTTTTTGACAAACCTGCTTATTGAGATATCACTTATTCTGTAAGGAAGAAAATACTTGAAAAATAAAAAAGTTAAAATTTAGTTAAAAGCTTTACTTGTCTGGGAGCAATCTCATAAAACTTGTTTTAATATGAGCACTTCACAAAATGAAAAACTATTTACAACATTTTGCTTGCATTTTGGTCACATTATCTACACACATTTGCAGAAGATCTTAGGCAAAATAGGTATGTATCTTCTTCTGACATAGGCTATCAGATTGATTGCACATTTTCCTTTTGCGTAATGGCTCTCCTATAGTGCACCGAAGTCGGTGATCACTGTCTAATTACATTCTCATTTTAATTTATGGCTCAACGATAAAATCAATACCACTTCAAACCCAAATATCTGAGCGGCTGAATTACATAGAGTGTGAAACATGTGGATTCTACTTTTTTGGGCCCGATTTTCAAGACATTTCAATAATCCACTTCCCCGGCACAACTGACAAATTGTGCAAAGAAGTAAAGGACCTGTGCATCCAATTCACTTGAAAATCAAGGCATCTTGTCAAATTCTGCCAACTGATATCCCACTAGTTACAGCTCATTTAAAAAATGTTCATTTCCCTATGGCACTATAATGAACTTTTCAGCACGCTATTACTGAATTACAGTATCTTTTACATATATACTATATTTTGGCCAATAATGTAATTCCCATGTTACAGAATATCATTGCCTTCACAAGCAGAGTTGCTACATACATTCACAGTTTCGATAGATTGTAATTAGCTTCTCCAGTTGTGCTTTAAGAATTCCAAATATTTTCCAACAGTAAGTGCAAAGCTAATGTCCTATGCAGCTACAATTGGTCACAGAGTTATAAACTCCATAATTATGAGAAGAGCATTCTCTCATTCTCCATTTTCATCACCTGCTTTTTCAGGTATGACCTCCAGACTTCGACGAGGCTTTGAGATTTCTGCGTTCTCAGTGCCTGGCTTATTGAGTCCACACGAAAGAGTGGCATAATGGATTTGTTTCAGATTCTCCAGTGCTTCATTTTTAGCATATTTGAGAAGATCAGCTTGTCCCTGTAAGAACAAAAATGCAATTAAAACACACAATTGATACCTGTCTGTTTCAGATCAACAGTAAAGTTGTAAAAAACTGAAAAAAACCTCAACTGTAAAACCACTCTATTTGCCCCCTGAAAAACCCCTAAACCAAACCTCAAAATTGGATTATTTGACATTAGAAAGAACCAAGCTTTTTGCTTTCTCTGGAGCCAACCGGTTGCATAAACAAAGGGAAAGGGATCGTTTCTACCTAACAGTTTTCAGGAAAGTAATCTGTGTGGTGTTTTTAATCCATGGGGGCTATAAATGTTTCCGCATGAAGAAATTGTGAAGGCTGATTTTAATGCTTCAGGGAGCCATTAAACTCTTTTGGTTTTTGGTCCTTAGAGATTTTTTTTTCCCTAGCAATGTGACTCATTCAATAGTAGCATGGTAAAGGATCAATGTTTGTCAAAGCGTAAAATATGAAAATACAGGTTGGGAAGCAACATATAAAAAGGACAGTGATGACAAAGACTTCACAGGGTTGTCTGCAGCTCAGCACTATCGCTATTCCTCTTTACCTCCACTGCTACTCTTCCTGGTAATAAAGTTTTAAGTAAAGCTGTCAGAGAAACTGTCCCAGACGTAAGTGATTTGGCTGTGTCCTGGACTATTAGCTACTCCACCTCTATGTATTGATTGGTCCTCTGCCAGCAACAGCTCTCATTATCAGACTATGGACAGCCTCTCCTGCAGCCGTTACCTGCCTACCCTGCCCATATGCACGGAACAAGGAAGGCTGCAGCACATGGTGAGCACGCCTGTCTTACTGGTGCACACAGAACAGTTCACAAACGCGTGAAGAAAGTCTGCAAGGGCTGAAGTGACTGCACTGTGCCTGCCCTCCTGAAGAAGAACTGCCCCACAGACTACAGAAAAGCAACTGGTACTTCAAAATTACCAGATCCTGAACAGTGTCATTTCCAACCGAAGGGGAGAAAAACAAACCCTCAAAGAAACCAACCCCAGGTACTGTAGTTTTGTGAGACTGTCAGTTCCTCTAATGTCTAGTAAGGTGTGAACACTGACTGCACCTTTTCCTGTAACTGGGGTATTTGTGTCTGTCCTGTGTAAACCCTGGATCCTGACAGACACTTATCTTGAAGAGATGCAAGTGTCTCTTCTAAAGACATAACAGATATGTTGCCTCTCCTCCTCTGCCAAGTAAGGCTGAACACCAACTTTACTTTTTGGTTTGAAAACTGAAGAAGGAGAGGTACAACACCAGTTAGACAAAAACACGTGGGCACTAATGGTGTGATACTTTGCCTTGCTTCTTTAGCAACTCAGAACATAAATACTATCCTATGAAGTAAGCAGAACTACACATTTGAGGCACACAAATTGAAAACAAATATTGCTTTCTTCAAAGACATAATGCTCCCCCCCCTTATCCAAGACTATAATAGCCAGTGTTTTTTCTGATTTCCAGACTGCCAGTTCGCCAATCACAGCACAAGCTTCAGCTAAAGAAAACTATGGCTACTTTGTTAAAAAAATCACATACTTTTTTTCAAACTGACAAACAACTAAAGGCTAATTTAAAACACTCCAGCAGACTAAATGAGTCATATCTGGAGTGCATCTGTTTCTAGCCCAAGATCCATTTTACACGGATTAGTAGAATATAGTTCTGGAACTTTAATCAAGTTTTTTATTACAGGCAGAGCTGCGAGCAACAGTCTATTAATAAGGTTGCCCAAAACTTCTCATTTAAAAAAAACATGATTTCACAGTTGCCTATGTGTTTGCCAAACTTTAACTACTTAAGCTTATACTTTCTATGCAGGATTTTTGCCATTGGCAGATTTTATTATTATTACTGTTTAATATTATTCTTTAACCTCATCCATATGGTTAATTCAGTTCTGAGAATAAAGACAGGAAAACACTGTCAGAATTTTTTTAACAATCTTCTACCCTTCCCTCCCTACTCTCACTTGGAGTAGGGACTTGTAATTCAAATGACTTCAGAGACAGAGACTAGTGGATCCAGTTATGTGCTTTTAATAAACAAAAATCAGATTTTGAACGTGGTTAGTACAATTACTCAGGATTTATTCTTGATCATTCTTCATCTCTTGACAGCTCCCGCAATGTGGCAAGACAATGCATATTCCATTCCCACACAATAATGAGCATGCATTAGAAGAAAAAGTTGGGGGTGTCCTCTATGGCTTCTCCAAGTTGTCTTACCATCAACATTTGGTTGCCAATGCAGGCAGTCCAAAAGACAGACTGGAGAAAAGGAAGAGCCTGAGGCAGGGACTCTGCCGAGAAGGCAGATGGAAAAAAGGAGGGGGCAAGAGTGATCTTTGGGACTGCCCTGGCAAGAAGTCTAAGACTGCGGAAAGGGATGTTGGACTGTACTGTGTAGAGACTAGATCTCACTGAAAGAGGAGATGATTGTGAAATAATGAGAAAGGAACACAACGTGACGACACTGAATTTGGATCAGAGAGGTGAGTGGAGAAAGGGAAAGATCGAGACAACATTTGGGATTGGAAGGCAGAAACAAAACAGATTGACAAAATCCACCATGTTGAAAGGAGCCTGAAAATGATAGACAAGTAGAAGGACTAACAACTCAAAAAGAGTGACAGAGCTTGGTAATGAGACTAAAAGCTAGTGAGAGAGAAAAAGGAACATGCAGAGCAGGGAGAAGACTAGAATACAATGAAATCAGATAAGGTGATAAGAAAACGAAGTGTAAGATTCCTTGGGAGGATCTCTGCAGGAGGCAAAGCGGGGGCAGTATGAACTGGAAAGCAACGGAGAGTGTCTGGACAATACTGAGCAGGGAAGATTAACCTAGTAGACAAAAGAGGATCTGGGATAAGGGGCTGGATTATTGCATACAAGAGAGGTTCAGATTAAACACATCTGGCCAAGTGGGATCAAGTTTAGACAATGGTGAAATAGAAAAATGAATCTGTGTACATTACTCTCTTCTGCAACACTGAGAATGAAGTGACTGATTTCTGAATGCCACTGAACTTAGAAAAATGTTTGTGAAACCAACTGTGTTGTCATTATCTGCTGGCATGTCTTGATCCAAAGATAAAACAAGAGCCAACCACTGCTACCAAATATGGCTCAAGCTCAAGTGAGAAAGGTCTGATGCAAAGTTCCTAGCTCTGTTGATGTACTATCGTGAAGCCATATGCTGGGGGAAAAAAGCAGTATGCATCTTAAAAATTCAAGTTGTAGTCACAGTGAACACTGTTGAGCAGTAATACAATGCATCTGAAAGGTAAAAAGTCACCCAGATCTGAAAAAATAGTGTCCCCACCCGAATTAAAAGAACTCAAAGACCTTCCCTCTACTTATACATCAAATGTCTTTTGTCCAAGGGCTCTCAAGATTCAGTTTCAATTCTTTATATTCTATGCATTCTGTAGCTGCATAAGATCCTGATTTTCACAGTAGGTGCAGTTGATTTAAGAAGTGAGTTAATAGCTGACTACAAGCCGGAAGATGGTAATATCTCAGATCTATAGGTTACTCAGGTGTTCACCTTCTCACCAGCCCCAGAACTGCTGTAGGCTACTTGTTTTGATTGCATATTATAAAGCAAATACGAGAAACTTATCAATGGCTCAAACTTTAGTCAAGCAGATTTATTACAAGAAACACAAAACCCTCTACGTTCAAAGAAGCAAAGTTGGTTTCACAGACAACTCGATGCTGGAATCCGGAGCAGTCACAGAACCAAATCGATGTTTCTTGCAATACAGGGCTGCCTTGTCAGGCTTTCACCTCAGATAAATCAAAGTGTAAATGAATTTAGTCCTTAGCGTCATCTGGCAAACACACCACAAAACTCAAATTTACTCCCAGCACTGTGGTTAACAGGCAGTTTGTGATCATTCCCAACTGGGAACAGGACCAATACAGGCCTCACAAATCACAGGTGCAGAGCAGTGTGAGAGCACAGTCCTCACAGCAGCAGACAGCGATCACCATTCCCTTTCCTTCACTGTGGTTAAAATTCACTAACAGAACTAGGCACTATGTAACTTTGATACCTATTTCATATGTTGATGTTCAAAAGCTTCTCCAACAGAAACAAGCACCAAGCTGTTTTGTAGGCAGACATGAAAAAGTCTTTAAAGAACATCAATGAGCAAAACTGATATTCATTCATGAACTTCTAATAAACAACAGCGATAAAGGATGCGAATTTTAATGTGGAAGCCCAGTTCAATATCCTTCATACGTCTCTGTCCCAATATGCCTGCATCAACTATCTGGTTTCTTTCTTTGTGTTTTTTTAAAATCAACACTAAAAATCATCTGTTTGTTTGTTTTGAAGCTTTTGGCTAAGAGGCACTGTTTTTATATCACAGCTCCTGAAAGGTAATTCAAAGGTAATTTAAATCAAACACAAAATGGTTCCTATCAGTTCTTATACCTATGAAATAAGTTAGTATTTCAAAGTCATTTGGACATAGCATCAACTATGTCTCAGCACAACTACCTTTATAATCTGGTGTATATTCACTCATGATTTTTGGTTAACAGGGTCTTCAGTGAATGCGTGAATGTAGATATGACATATGAAGTAACTGCACGAGCATTCTTTCCAACAAACTGTATCAGTAATGACTGGGCTTTAGCTCAGGTTCCAGAACCCAAAGCTTGTATCAGGAAAAGTAAGAAGCCAGTAACCCTTTCTCAAAGCTTGCTGCTCAGTATATACCACATATATACTATACCATAGTGCTCCATGCCCAGCTGACATGCTCTGAGGGCATTTATAGAATCAGGACATAAATGACATAACTTCCTAGCTTCTAAATATGACTTTAATTAAGAACCAGAATCCCATCAGTCCAATATCAAGAGACGAGTAGTTTTAGGTATTTAAACCATGACAAAGAACTGTTGTGGTTTAAGCCCAGCCGGTAACTTGGAACCACGCAGCTGCTCGCTCACTCCCTCCCTTTCTTCCTCCCTCCGCTCCCAGAGGGATGGGGAGGAGAATCGGAGGAATGTAACTCCCACAGGTTGAGATAACAGCACTCCAGTAACTAAGGTATAATAGAGACCACTGCTGCTACAAATAATAATGATAATGATAAGGGAAATAACAAGGGGAGAGGACACAACCGCTCACCGCCCGCCGACCGATACCCAGCCCGACCCGAGCAGCGATCTGGGCCTTCCAGGTAACTCTCCCCAGTTTCTATACTGGGCATGACGTGCTGTGGTATGGAATAGCCCTTTGGCCAGTTTGGGTCAGGTGTCCTGCCTCTGCTTCCTCCTGGCTTCCCCTCCTCCCTGGCAGAGCATGAGACTGAGGAGTCCGTGGTCAGAATAAATATGGGATGTGAGAGGCTTTCTGAGTATATAAAGTAAGAAGTTGCACCCCTGTAATTGCCTCGAATGTTCCATTTATAAATACATTTATAAAAATAATGTAGGTGGAGAACCAATGTCATTACAGAGATGAGATGCCATTAACTGTGTGCCTTGGGATTTCTTTCAAGAGAAAGTAATTCATGTTGTCTAATGTGACATATCTAAAAGCTCATAGCCAACAAGAAGCATCTAACAAATGCTGGAGTTAGAAGTCCCACCTTCATTCCAAGTGCTTCCATTGAATGCTCCCTATGTGTTTAGAACAGCTCTTTGTTGCAAAGACTAATTGGAAGACGCTGTTATGCTCTTCTTAAGGGCATCTCAAATTCTGAGCCTCTAGAGGGTTTTTCTTCCCCAAAGTTTTGCTATGCCACAAAAGTCTGCAAATTGTTACATTAGGTTGTTTGTAGGAGTCTGCTGCAACAGCACTTAGCGTCATTTTCTTCTTTCGACTGTGTACTCTTTCTGGCAGGAAATGTGATTATCTATGTTTAGAAAAGATGAGAGCCATCAGTCTGAGTAATAACAATAAATAAATTACTAGCAAATGATCTTTCAAACTATTTGAAAGAGAGGCATATTCTAACACTGTACTATCTCTGTATCTCCCAGATGGGCAACAAGGTTCAACTAAAGCAGACTAAATTTACTGTAACTAATGTTCTGAAGTTAAACAAATACCTCTATGCGCATATATGGGGTGTATAAGAATGGGAATGTGTGCACATACACTAATTGGATAGAGATATTTCAGCTGAATTCAAACACACTATACCAATAATATATTTGGCCACATGGCTTCAAATTAGGAAAATCCTTTAAAATAGTAACCGTAATGTGTGCACATGCACACACACATACAGATATTTAACAACCACATCAGATGTTCTAAACAGAGTTCCCTTTAGAATTAAGCTGTCTGTTTTGTTATTTTATCAATCTTTCCATTGCATCAACTGTAGTCAAAAATGCCCCAATCGGAAAAAAAATTCAAAATCAATATGTACCTGGAGGGTAAAATGCAGCTTAATTGGTTTGGAAAAGCCATCAGCTACACCGTGTGAGCATTCTGTGACTCCTCTGTGAGGGAGCTGAGGATGGCGCTCAAGCAGAGCTACTTAGTATGGCTGTGCAGAGCCACACTGCAATTCCTAAATCATAGCCAAGAGACCATGTAAAATACTGTTCTTAATTACAAGAAGAATAAAAAGTTAAATCCACCTAAGCATGGCACTGCCTTTGACGTGTTGGCTGCTCAACTGTCTTGCTTGTGGAACAGCAAAGTTTGGGACCACTAAATAGACAGGGGTTTACTTTTGTGC
The DNA here is from genome assembly GCF_000696875.1 of Nestor notabilis. Taxonomy (NCBI): domain Eukaryota; kingdom Metazoa; phylum Chordata; class Aves; order Psittaciformes; family Psittacidae; genus Nestor; species Nestor notabilis. The sequence continues at coordinate 158,510 of NW_009909511.1, forward strand.
TGTTCAAGAGGGAAGTTAATTTGACACAAGCAGGGAATTCGACAGAAAAAAGAAATTTCTTCTCAGACTGTCACTCTCCTGATCAAATTTTACTCTAAAAAATGTGGGCATTCACTTTCCATCCCTGTTCTCACACTGTTTTTAGAGAACTGGAAATATGGAAATAAAAACGCATCATAATTAGATCAAAATTACGATTGCAGGTCTTTTTCTCCAGACAGGAAGAGTAGCATCTTAGAAACTGATAAACTTTTTCTATTTAACTATGTAACACAAGAGAAGTTATGGTTACAGCCTACAGGTAAGAGTTAACAAAATCTCAATGTGTTTCTTCCAAAAAATTACAAACCGTAACTTCCTGTACATCTAAATGTGAATAACAGCACTTAATTAATGCCTATGTATGATCTGTAAATACCTTTTAAGATGTAGCAACGTACCAGAACTTCCTGTAACACCTCCTGTTAAAGTTCTGACAACAGGCTGATTAAACACGTCACAGATTTTTTATTTTTTTCTTATGAAGTATTAATAATGGGACAAATTGTACTTTCCTACAGAAAAGACCTTACTCTGCAAGCAGAAAAAAACCCCTAAGTTAATGTTGAAGAGGTTTTCTGAATAATCTCTTCAAAAGCAAGGCCTTCTAACTCCGTAATTACATTAATCCGAAGGATATGCACAAAAGCCCTTCAGTGCTCTGAAGAGCCAGATTTGCCATGTGGGTTCTCCAATTTCTGGCTCACGCAGAAATCACGACTTCACATTTCAGTCACTTATCAACTGCAAACCTCTCCACCAACCCTTATGTTCTGAATGGAAAGTAGAGAAGAAGCAAAGGTACTGCTGTTTCAGGCAACATTAAAGAGATTTGCCTATCCAGCCTGGTATCTGATGCCTTTGACAGAAAAGTAAAGGGATAAGAACTATTTCTTTGACATTTGTCCAAACCCAATGAACTGACTCCCCTCCTATTCCCTAGGTAGCACAGGAATAATATAGTTGACACATCTCATGCCACATGTGTTCAGGAAACTCCACTCTAGTGATAGTCTGGTCCTTTTACCTGGAAGTAGAATCTGCATGCATACTTTTAGAGTGTGTTAACTCTATACGCTGTAGCAAATTTTGCCTCATTTTGATTCTCCTCTGCACTGGATCTGTGCAGTACAGCACAAAGGGGACCAGCGCACCAAGTGACACTGTGAAAAGCTTAACAGTCGAAACCAGCATGGAAAGCTGGAGAAATACATGTATATTACTGCTTTTCTGTAGTAGTTCGCTGTAAGAAGAGGTGAGATGGAATTCTATTTTAAATAAGGACTAACAATAAGAATATATGTGGGAGAAAATAACTTCATAATTATAACAGCCTTTATAGTTTAATGTAGTTATGAAACATTTGAGTGGGAGAAAACTCATTAGTGCATGTAAACACAAAACTTGAATAATTTGGGCTAGGAGGATAGCATCAAGGGAATAAATTAAGCGAGGCAGTTTTGCTATCTCTATAAATTTTTATATACTCCGCTGAGATGAAAGACCAGCGATAAGAAACCTGAACTGCTCCACATTCTAGTTTCCTGCGGGTCTCTGGCTAAAGGTATTTTTATACTTCATCACTTACTGTGGCGTCAAAATGTAAGCAAATGCACTCAACAAAATGCAAAGAGAATCTAGCTCATATACACTCAACTTACTCCTGTCTGAATTAATAATATAATTTGTATGTATCATTAATCATCATTCATCACAGACTGCAGCAGCAACACCTTCCCTTTTGTTTATCAGTAACTGCATTAACCTCAACACTCCCTTCCAAATCACAGAGTAGGGTTTAAACAGCAGCATAGCTTCTTCCCAGCCCAAACCAACACTTAATTGTTTCACCCATGTATTCCAGATTACAGCAGATCCCGTTAGTGTTAAAAGGTTATAAGAAAATGTCACACAAACTAAATGAAACAAGCTCCACAACAATAGAAAAGAAGAAAATCCCACATTGACAGCCTGCTGTGTTTTCAAGTTTAAATTAAACTGAATATGGTTAAGGAAGTGAATAAATCCATTTGAACTGTGACACAGAATAATGACCAGTAACAATATTAGAATGCCAGCTGTGAATGCAAAAATGCAGTAACTAACCAAAGGAAGACACATTACCTTTAATATTGTAATATTCCACGTAAAACTTTCTACTGATTTTTGCAGTTTTCTTTCTTTTAAGCCTTCTCTTGCTCCTATATTGTGCAGGTTTTCATGAAACTCCATTGCTGTGGAGAATAAAAGAGGGAGGAATATAGTATCTATTTTAATGCATGTTTTGTAATCAGAGAGATAGTGATTTGAAACTAGTAAGGCAAAAGGACAGTGAGAAAGCTTCAGAAATTTTATTCTTCAAGCACAAATGTATCTGATCTAGTAATGTCCAGCATTATAAACATGCCAACATACACAAATCTCTCTAAGCCAAAATCCACACTGAAGTACCTGTTGGGTCACAGCCATACAAAGATGGGGCCAAACAAATATTTATCCTACAAAAATACTGTTTAAGCATAACTGAACTTGTTGCACCATATGTAAAATCCTTTTTGTGAGTTGCTATAGGATGGAAACAGTAATTTCATTAAATACTTCATCCTAACAGATTTATTTTGTGCCTTGCTCTTTTATGCACTAAATTTACATCACAGTTGTCCAGCTAACAGCTTATATGCTGCAACCAGCTCAGGAAGTAGGCTTCTCACCTTACCCCTGAGGAGACAAGGAGTAACTGTGAAGGAGGAGTACCTCGTGAACCATCAAGGACATTTTACCACACCCATGTAAACGACTGTGTCCACAAAACCTGTATCTGACAAACTTCAAACCAAAAATTTCTGGCAAAATTGATTCTAGCTTGAACCAAACACTGAGTACAGGGACCAAAGCTTTCATTTTAACTCATCGCACTCCACAGATACAAGAAAAATAATTTTCTTTCCATGCTGCTGCTACAAGTCATAAAAATAAATTGGAAATAGCCTCCTTCATACAGGGGAAGTAAAATGTCCTTCCAAGGGTACACACATCAACCCAACATCAGCAACTCTCCTATGGAAGTCATATGTTAAATTGTGCTCTCGGAATCTCCATCAGTAAAAACATAAAGGGTATTTTGAGGGCAAAGGTTGGCAAGTGGTTGTGACTTACACCTATGACTGTAAAACTAAGCTACAGCTTATGTAAACTCTATAACTAAGTTGACTGAGATCTATTTGCCCAGTGAATGTATGTGCTTCAAAATTTTTATGTAATATATTATCATAGAAAAAGCATACATACTTACAGTGGCTGACAATCCTAGAGTGGACAGACTTTGAAAGACAATATAGTATCTATACTTTGTAATCTCTCTACATGGCACTCATGTCTTGTTATGAAATACGACTGAATGTTTTCATTGTACATTCCCTTACCTTACTCCAGTGTGTGCGTGTGTGTGTATATATGTATATATACATATACATGTATCTCTACACACACATTAAAAAAATTATTCATAAATTCATTCAGAATTTCTTTTTAGGTTTTTTTTAGTATTTTAGATTTTACTACAAGGAAAATAAATCTCAAACATTTTTCCGGAACTAAACTACTCTATCATTTTTATTTCAAATACTTCTCCATGCCTCTAACTCTGCCTCTAGAGTACAGCCTCAAGTACTGTACCATTCATCTTTTATTCCCCCCAAACAGATTTCTAACCAGGTGAGTAATTGAAGTTCATTCATCCATCACTGTTCCAAGTATCCATTTCCTGTTCACATCATCCAAAAAATAAACTCCCAATATGATAATGGAAAGATTATGCACAGATCCATACTTACAACATTACATTTCTAGAGCACCATGAAAATACAGATTTTCTGATCTGAACCATGAATGCTGAGACTATATTGCTAAACTTTTGGAGTTCCTTCATCTCAACTATTGTAACTCATGTAAATACACTGCAATATATGTAACAAAATAGGAATAGCTTGATTTAACAGCAGGTTTTTAAACTGAACACAATACTGCTACAAATTTTCCTAATCATAACCAAATATTTCACAGCGTATCTTTCTCTTCTGCAGTGCACTTATTTCTTGAAAGCATCCTGATAAGCAGTCCTTCAGTATTTCCAAATCACTATTTTTCCCCTTCAGTGCTGAATCACATTCTGGTTCCCCAGTGAATGCTGATTAGTTTGAATTTCATGATTATCTCAGCTTTTCCCTCTTGCTCAGACCCTCTCCCCTAACCATGGAATGCACTAGATGATAGCTTTAGAACTCCTTCTGGGAGTTTAAAACATAGCTTTAAAACACCCCTTCTGGGAATACTTTGCCATCCAAGATGCTCTTTTTAAATTTAATGTACAATTCCTTTCTCCCATTTTCAATAACTTAAACAGCATGAGAAAAAGAGATGTGCTATAAAGCTGATCAATGCAGTAAGAACCCTGAATCATGGGAGAAGACTAATAAAAACTTGCTTGGCTAGTCTAGCAAAAGGAAAACCAAAGAGGAGTAATTGCTCTCTACAGACAAATCAGTCAGGTAAGACCCTGGACATCAAAGAATCATTTCAGCTAAAGGACAATATTAGGATGAATATCTGTCTGTAAAATTGCAATTTATGTAGAATTTATAACCATTGTAGATGTGGTTCTGTAAGCAGCCTTGAAAACCAGAAAATCACTCAAATAAAAAATTCATATTCATTTTAAAATAGAGCTGACATGATCAATTTACAAAAACTGTGCCTGGAAGTAGAATTCAGGACCTTCCAAGCCCTGTGTTTCCTCAACCAGCTGCATGATGATGTCTCAAAATAGTATTACATGGCAGACCTCAAACCTGCATTAACTTATGCTTAGCATATTCTGAAGGAATACTTTTATCTCTGAACTAAACAAGGGCTGATGACAGTATAGAAAGTGGGGTGTCTTCTTGCTATGACATACTTTACTAACCAATTTTTTTTCCTAAATAAAACATACAAGGCAATACAACAGTCTTGACAGGCTGATAAGAATTCTGAGCCATCACTTCTCAGAATAATTTTCAGATTGCAATCTTAGCTGTATTTTATGGTCCTGGATTCTTAATATTTTAATTATCACAAACATATTCAGCAGATACAAAACCTTTCATAATTTACAGTACGCATGGTATTGTTTTGCTGACACTTGAAATGCTGGAGCAAGAAAGATGCATTTCTGTTGCTGCCCTGCATACTGTTGTAGTGCCAACACTATCTTCAGGGGAAAACATATAATTTGGGGATTTATGTCAAAACCAACATTGTTTATAATAATGAAAGTTACTCATCTCCAACTGTACTTAACTTGGCAAAATAGTTTTCTTTATTTCTTCAAAATGAAATAACCTCATAAAAAAATCACTATCCTTAATGATTAACTAGAAATGACACCTATTGAAAGTTGGTTAGCAATTCCTCCCACTACTGGGAGGAATTTCACTACATTTTCAAAGTAGTATATTTAAGGTACTGATTTAAATGTGACATATAAAGCAGCTGAAGTCATTCTACTATTTTTACACTAATTAAGAAGCATATATTAAAAAGGTAAGTTGCCTTAAGTCACTGAGCTGCATGTATTTATATTTTGGAGGGTTTTTGAACTGTAAAATATTTATTTTCTTGTTGGAAAACTCTGATGATAACTACATGTTTATTAAAATCAAGACGTGAAAAGAGACCAAAACATGGAGAGTTGGAGTGCATGTGTGTATGGCAGGAAGTCTGGAAGTCTGCAACTTGTTTGCTTTTGTTGGAGTGCATGTGTGTAAGGTAGGACAGTTTGGAAGTCTGCAATTTGTTTGCTTTTGTAAGAGCTGCTATCACAAAGCCCTGGCATACAACCAACTGAAAGTTGAGATACTAATTTTCTAAGGACTCTTTAGCAAAGCAGTGAGCACAAGCCTTGTTATACTGTATTTCTAAAGCCAAATCTCTACTTAACACACTCGTTTGTTTTCTTTGATGAAAGCTTTCTTGCCAAGAGCAGGATTTACAACTAGCTGAGACATGACTACACAGTAGGTAGGCTCCTCCTGGTATAGTTTTTTTTTTTGTCCTTAACAAATACTTTTATCAATGAAATAGGACAATGGCAAAACTTTGGCAATAAGTGTGTTTACTGAGTAGACCTAATATAAAGTTGGTAGCAAACCATTTGTCTACACCTCTATAAAATACACACTGAAAATACTGCAATTAAGTGCTTAACTTCAGTCAAGCCAAATACATTTTATTTCATTCTTGGTAGCACTTTGATTTAAAAGCAAACGAATTATTTTTCAAAAGAGTAATAAGTAATGAACTAAATGTTAAATTTTTTAAATGGAAGGAAAATACCATACAGCTCTTAATTAGGTTACCGCATATTGCACCTCAAGTACTATGCACACTCATTTTGAATGCTTACAAAGTTTCTGTGAATAATTTGCACAGACAGATTTGTTCTTTCCAAGAAAAAAAAATCCATGAAAGCAATTTATATATTAAAATATTTCTTCCTACACTGCGTAGGTTAAATGGTAATATAGGAAAGGAAAGAATTCTAGGAAATTAAGCTGCAAGTACTCATTTCCACATATAAATATTTAAACTGCACATTCAACTGCTACACTTGGCCACATCTTTGAAAGCCAGGGTTTTAATTTTTTACAGGATTGGATACATTTCTGAGTGTTTTTACTCTAGATTATATTCCTTAAACAGTCACGTATTTCAACCTCACAAACAATTTCCTCTTAAAATGAAGTTTCTCAGAAAAGTGATTGGGAAAGGAGTCTAGCTACCAGATCACATCAACAATAAATCAAATAAATCCTGTTAGAGAAGAAACAGAAGTTACTATACTGGTAAATTCTCACATATTTTGCTTACAGAACACTTTCCACACAAAGATTTAAAATTAACTATAATAAATTAATACTTAGAAAACCTCTGTGTTATCTATGTACCACTATTAACTGCAAAAACTGAGTCTTAATAGGAATGAGGATTAAATCCTCAAGTACTTCCAAGAACCTGCTTCCCACTGAAGTCACCTAAAATATTTGATGTCCTAACTAGAGAACCAGAATTTCTTTGCAGATCCTAAGTGTGCTTCAGCATCAAGAAGCTCCAGGTCTGAATTATTTGCAATCAGTAGGGTTAGACTAATACTTGACAAAACTGTACGTTAACAAAATCACTTTTTCAGTATTTTTCAGTTATTTCAACTTCCATGGCAATGCTCAGTATCTCAGTGGTAAGTAGAAATTTTCCCCAGAGACAGCCATGTACTGCCTACTGCCCTTTCATTTTTTAAAAGTAGCAAAGAGAAATTCTATGTCTAAGATAACCTTATCCCAGCAATCCAAATGACAATGGCATCACAGCCTGCCGAAAGCCATCCTCTCTGCAAGGACTAAGTAGGATTTAGTCTTCCAATCCAGACTCCTCCATCCAGTTCCATATGCAATCATACTAACTCAATTCTCAATATAAGACACCTTCTTTAGTGCCGGGGAATCCCTTATGATATAAGATGGTCACCAACTTCTTTAGGAACCACTGTCAAAAGAGATTCAAAGTAGTTGTAGCATCAAGTTTATGCTGTTATGAAGTTACAAAGAGGAAATCCGTGACATCTGGCCTTGAAGTAACCAGCTCCACCTTCCTCAAACACTTTCAAGAACACTCCTATGTAATATAAAACTTCTAGACACCAAAGTCAACAAAAAGAGTATCAAGCTACAAAATACATAAAACTGACATACCAACACTTTTTCTGTACCTCCAAAACAGCAGTCCTACAAAATACACAGAAAACCAGGCCTTGACATATTAAAACATTTGTCCTGAAAAGAAGATTGATGGTATTCCACCTCCAATGCACAGAAAACTTTATTCCACAAGGACAGTCCTCTGAAAAGACAGACTGCATTTCTCAACATGGGTGAAGTTAAGCCGTTACCACGTATGAGAATGAACTAACACTGACATTAAAGAGCAGAAACAGAACTACAAAGAAGATTTTTTCCACAGGCTGCTGTTTCCATCTTTTATTTATCAGCCTTGATCCTCAAGACAGACCAATGAAAGTCTAAGGAAAAAAAAAATTGATTTTATCTGATGCTAGAAAGCAAACTTAATATAGACGTTGCTTTATGGTACACTGTAATTTCTCCCAGTCTTCAGATCCTCCTGAGCCCACGTTGTTTCACTGGCAATAGTAATTACTATCTCTTTTGCTTCCACAGTAATGTACCTTCTCTTTTCTCTACCATCACCTTCTGCACCAGAGAAATTTGGTACCTTTTTCTTTCAAATTGCCTGATTAACACTTTTAATTTAAATGCACAGCCATCTTACCAACATGTATTTAACTTGGAATTCATTGTTGTTGTTCAAAATATCAAGAGAAGGAAAGTATATCTGAAATCTTGTTAAAATTTCCAGCACTTCCTCTAATAAAGCATGTTACAAAATCTGTCTTTCAACCATACTGATTATAACACTTCACTACCTCTGCTTTTTTTTAACCCTCATCTACAGATAGTTTGGAACTGTTGGTCAGTCTCTGTCACCAGCTGTCGTAGTCAAATTGTCACATGTAGAAACAGAAAATCCACAGGCGAGTAAACTGATTCCTCATCCTTTTTTACCATTTTGGAGTAGATTCTAGTTAGCATAGCAGCGTAGCCTTTGAGTAGATGTTGGTACATAAAATGTCTGCTGTGTTTGTGCACTCTAGTACACTTCTCTATATCTTAAGAAATACAATTAATCTTGACTCTTTAATCATTTTTGCAGGTAGAAGGCAACTGCTAAAAGTACAAACTACAAGCCAATATATAGGTTATTTTTGTAAATGTTTCTGTACTGGGAAAGGTTATTTAAAATCAAGAATTCTGTTTTACCCTCTTTCTTACCATTCTGATTTCCAGTACATAACCAAATTTTCCAATCATTTTTTCTTACCAAGGTTGCTGAAAGTTGAGCATGGAGCTCTAGATGGTCATCATTAATACGATCTGATCTTTTACTGGGCTAGAATTGCATGAACAGTAGGGGAAAAAAAGGCTTCATGTGAAGGAGCAGACTCAGGAGAACAATACAAATGTCTGCATTAGTTTAGTTTAAGTGTTTGCCCTGGGATCAGTGAGTGAGATCACTGAGAACATCTAGAAGTATAGGACATATATCGTAGGAATCATCCACCCTTCTGCAAAATATATCAGAATCCCCAGAAAATACCACGCAATCCCCAGGCAATCCCAGGCACAGTGACAGGCTGAGCGGAGAAGAGATTCAGAACAGCCCTGTGGAGAAGAACTTGGGGGTGTTGGGCAACAAGAAACTGAACATGAGCCAGCTTCAGTGTGTGCTCACAGCCCAGAAAGCCAACCGTATCCTGGGCTGCATCAAAAGAAGCGTGACCAGCAGGTCAAAGGAGGTGATCCTGCCCCTCTACTCTGCTCTCGTGAGACCTCACTTGGCGTATTGTGTCCAGTTCTGGTGTCCTCAACATAAAAAGGACATGGAGCTGTTGGAGCAAGTCCAGAGGAGGCCACGAGGATGGTTAGAGGGCTGGAGCACCTCCCGTATGAAGACAGGCTGAGAAAGTTGGGGCTGCTCAGCCTGGAGAAGAGAAGACTGTGTGGAGACCTCATAGCAGCCTTCCAGTATCTGAAGGGGGCCTACAAGGATGCTGGGGAGGGACTCTTCATTAGGGACTGTAGTGGTAGGACAAGGGGTAATGGCTTTAAACTTAAACAGGGGAAGTTTAGGTTAGATCTAAGGAAGAAGTTCTTTACAGTGAGGGTGGTGAGGCACTGGAATGGGTTGCCCAAGGAAGTTGTGAATGCTCCATCCCTGTTTGTGTTCAAGGCCAGGTTGGACAGAGCCTTGGGTGACACAGTTTAGTGCGAGGTGTCCCTGCACACAGCAGGGAGGGTGGAACTAGACAATCTTAAGGTCCTTTCCAACCCAAACCATTCTATGATCCTGTGTATTACAGTGAGTTATATATGAGGAGCAATATATGAAAAATATGGTGTATGACTGGTGTGAATAACAGTAGAGAGATTTAAGCACAGAGAAAAAAGATTGATCAATGCTATCAAAGTTGATCTAAGCATAATTCTTCACCTCCCCCCACCCCACTCCCAGCAGAACGTGGCTTCAAGAATATTCAAGGCACAGGAAGAACAGCATTACAGAGCTAGGGAATATATACAAGGACAGTATAACCTGAGGTGCTGTGGAGCTGTACTTGGAAATGCTTAACCGAGTTGCTTAAGGAGAAAGGACAAAAAGGAAGAAAAAAATGTATTAAAAATGGAGCAGACAGAGTAAAGTGGAAAGAAAAAAAGAACAGGTAAAAATGATGGACTGAATACATAAACTAAGTTGAGACATATAAAGGATTGTACTGAGTATGTCCTTTATTAACACCTTTCCTTAACTCTCAGAGGCAGCCTATTGTGCTAATAAACTTTCAAAATGATGTTGTCACAAGTGTGGAGAAAGCAGTTACAATAATTTGATAGCTGGCTTAGAAAAAATGGGAACAAGGAGAAAACAGAAAATCAGGCAGAGTGAGAGGGGCCTCAAAGTGCTGTTTTAGTCATATGAGGTGATGCTGAAGTTTATTTGATGGTAGTAAATATTGTAGAGTGTTTACTTTTAACAGTGAACTTCATGACAAATATAGTAAAGGATTCAATTTTAATATCAGCATATCCTGCAGATGCAAACACATTAAACACTGGTCAGCTGTGAAGTCCAACACTAATGGATAAAGCAGCATTTCTTCACTCCCTACATACAAAGTCATCATTTCAATGCAGTGTCTCCTCATCAAAAAGGCTGGCTGATACAAGGCGTTATTTCAGAAGACACAGATTAACGAATTCTGATAAACTTGTGTAAACTCCACAGTACCCAGAACATGAACATTGCAAATTCTCTTTCAAGTCACTGATAACTACATAAATGTTGGGAACAACTGATGTAGTCACTCCTTTCCACTGCTTAAATAAAAACTCAATTGCATGCCTCTATAACCAGTCAAAAGTGCTCCTCAAGATTAAATTATATAAATTTATTTGTCTCTATTAACGGATTATCTAATCTGTACATAACATAGAATACTACTTTTTTTGCATCTTACATGCTTTCTTTTGGTGAACCCTAAGTCAAAACCCAACTTAGAATGTAAATACGAAGAACAAATAGTAAAGGAAACAACTCAGTAAATGTGTTGTTTTGCTGAAAAGCATAAGCAGTGGAGAGCTGAGAGTTACAGCTATTTGAACAAAATTGATTTTTTACTTTGATTTTAAACTACAAGAACTACTTGCAGTGCTTGTATGGCTATCATCCTCATTTTTTAGTACATGCAGCTCAGACGTAACTTTTTCCCAGTGGATATTGTGTACTGTACTTATCTTTGACAGCATCCAGAATGGCTTGATATTCCCCCTTCCTTGAAATTGTATCCTCACACTCCTGAAGGACTGCTTTGGAGTACATGTTAGAAAATGTACTCATTTTATGTCTTTTACTACTTGCATTATTTAATAAACTAAGTCCCTGCTATTTTAGTCACTGAACAGATGGAATAAATAAGACAGCCCCTGCTCCAACAAGTTAAAATCAAAGTATGAGGGAAAAAGAGAACAGATGGATAAAGAAAGAGTGGGGAGTACAAGGAAGCAGCGAAAACTATTTTGGTTAAGGTGGTAGGAGGACATGTGTCAATCTAGCTACATTTGTGGGATGCTTTTAAAAAACAATTCAAAGGAAGTAGCCTGGTGGATGTTTACAGTGAGCATGTGGGACAACATGATAGAAAGCATGACAATGGCTGACAATCTATATAGGCAGTGGAAACTCTTGCTATCAAATGAGCAAATAGAAGAAAAGTGAAAGCAGCTCAGTCTGGATGCACAACGAGGAAGAAGTATAGAAAGGAATATAGGGACAGACATCATCAGAATGACAGCCAGGAAAATGGCATACATAAAGCAAAACTATAAGGGTTAAACTCACAGAAAACGATAGTGTAGCTGAGATCTCAGAAGATAGGAACCTGAACAAGAGATCTGGCTGCACAGATGACTACAGAAAGTTATACCTCTCAAACAATACAGAAAAAAAAAGAAGATCTCAACTATTAGCACACAGTGCTGGAACGTGTATTTATGCATGATATTAGCAGTAAACCAACACTGTTAGAACTGTATACAATAATTTAATTTCCTGAATTAAATCAGGAACCTTAAACACCACTTTTCATAGGTATGGTCAAGGCTACTTTTTCCCATACACACATTAACTTATCCTTACTGATGTTATATTTCACACACTATAATTCTCAGTGTCATGAGATCCTCCTGTACTGTTTCACAGACATATCTACATTTGATTATGTTCAGTAATTCTTTGTCATCAGCAAACTGTGTTTGCTCATTATTTGCCCCCCAATCATAGAATCATAGAATAGTTAGGGTGGAAAGGACTTTAAGATCATCTAGTTCCAACCCCTCTGCCATGAGCAGGGACACCTCGCACTAAACTATGTCACCCAAGGCTCTGTCCAACCTGGCCTTGAACACAAACAGGGATGGAGCATTCACAACTTCCTTGGGCAACCCATTCCAGTGCCTCACCACCCTCACTGTGAAGAACTTCTTCCTTATATCTAATCTAAACTTCCCCTGTTTAAGTTTAAACCCATTACCCCTTGTCCTACCACTGCAGTCCCTGATGAAGAGTCCCTCCCCAGCATCCTTGTAGGCCCCCTTCAGATATTGGAAGGCTGCTATGAGGTCTCCATGCAGTCTTCACTTCTCCAGGCTGAAGAGCCCCAACTTTCTCAGCCTGTCTTCATAAGGGAGGTGCTCCAGTCCTCTTATCATCCTCGTGGCCTCCTCTGGACTTGCTCCAACAGCTCCATGTCCTTCTCATGTTGAGGACATCAGAACTGTACACAATACTCCAAGTGAGTCTCAAGAGAGCAGAGTAGAGGGGCAGGATCACCTCCTTTGACCTGCTGGTCACGCTTCTTTTGATGCAGCCCAGGATATGGTTGGTTTCTGGGCTGCAAGTGCACACTTGAAGCTGGCTCATGTCAAGTTTCTCATCAACCTATACCCCCAAGTCCTTCTCCACAGGGCTGCCC